>NW_011146446.1:0-462 GCF_000146605.3 Meleagris gallopavo
GGTCCTTGGAATGGGGTAAGTGGTTTCTTTTTTTCTTTCAGGGCTGTGATCTTGTCTTTTTGGGGGATGGCAAGTGCACTGAAGGGCTGCTAGGAGTAAGAGCAGCATGTGAATCTGGAGACTGCTTCCTTTGGGGTGTGGGGTGAGCCCTTAGAATGGGGTGAGTGATTCCTGCTTGATTTCAGAGCTGTGAGCTCTGCTTTTCTGGAGGATCTCAAGCTGGATGGCTGTAATTCATAGGGCTATGTGCTAATTGCATCCATGCGGTGGGTGTTTTTTAAGGGCATTGTGTGCATCCTTGTTGTGTTTTAAACTATGTTCTGCGTCTCTTCTGATTTCATTTTGCAGCCTGATGGAGTTGAAGGATTGCCTGGGCTCCTCCAATCAGTGGTGTGAGATCTGTCCAGCAGGTAATCAACATCATGCACCCCATGTTGGTGCGCTGCTTGTATGCAGGTAGGT
>NW_011146447.1:0-628 GCF_000146605.3 Meleagris gallopavo
ACACACCCCCATGTGACATCACACACCACAAATCACGTCACAACCCCCATATGACGCAATACCCCCAAAATGACATCACACACCCCATGTGACGTCACACAACCACATGTGATGTCATACCCCCAAAATGACGTCACACACCCCATGTGACGTCCCAACCACCAAGTGACGTCACACGCCCAAAATGACGTCACACACCCCTAAAATGATGTCACACAGCCCAAATGACGTCACACACCCCATGTGACATCACACACCCTATGTGATGTCACAACCCCCAAGTGACGTCATAACCCAAAAGGGTGACGTCACACACCCCAAGTGACGTCACAACCCCCAAGTGACGTCACACGCCCAAAATGACGTCACAAAACCAATGTGACATCACACACCCCAAATGACGTCACAACCCCCATATGACGCAATACCCCCAAAATGACATCACACACCCCATGTGACGTCACACAACCACATGTGATGTCAGACCCCAAAAAATGACGTCACCCACCCCATGTGACGTCTCAACACCCAAGTGACGTCACACGCCCAAAATGATGTCACACACCCCATGTGACATCACACACCCCCATGTGACGTCACACCCCCAAAAGGATGTCACACACCCCCA
>NW_011146448.1:0-382 GCF_000146605.3 Meleagris gallopavo
GTGAGAAATTCGCGCGGAACAACTCCTGAGACTACGCCGTTGCTGGCCGAGAAATCGCGTTTATCACCGAAAGTGCAGGATGCACTCGACTAGCTCTGAATACTATGTCTCTGCTTTACTTGGAGCCACAATTCGTCCCAGTGAGGCTCTATTCTGCTACACATCTGCATTCGACAGGAAAAGATTGGAAGGGAAAGCAAGCTCTAAGAAGGAATTTGCAATTTCGAGAAACGACAGACGTAGTGCTCTAAGGGAGTGCGTTTCAGACAGTGAGGAGATCTCCTTTCTGGACTGCGGAGAAAAAACCCCCCACTCGCAGGTAGTGCAGGAGGCTGAAGTCGCACTTGTCGGTATCGGAATCGCACTCCTTCGCTCTCACGCG
>NW_011146449.1:0-348 GCF_000146605.3 Meleagris gallopavo
TTTTCCATGGCCATTTGAGTCTCATTCTGCCAGCATGGCCGCGTAGACAAAGCCACTGCAGTCAGGTGGTGTGGTGCCAGGACCTGCAGTGTGGACAGGAGTCAGCCAAGCAGTGGAAAAGATTTGGGCGAAGAACACGGGAGATTTCACGGATTTTTTTGGAGCAAGACAGGCTCCATTTTGGGACTGACTTATCTTTTTTGGAGGTAAAGGAACACCAGTTGTTCCTATTGCCCTCAGGCCCTCAGGATCATCTGTTACCATTTGTGTTGGGCTGTCCATCTGCAAGGCAGATGGGAAACACCTGAGAAGCAGCCTCCTGCCTTTCTTCCCACTGCTGCTGTCCCT
>NW_011146450.1:0-302 GCF_000146605.3 Meleagris gallopavo
ATCACACAACCCAAAAAGACGTCACACACCCCTAAAATGACGTCACACTCCCCATGTGACGTCACACCACCACATGTGATGTAACTCCCCCATAATGACATCACAACCCCCATGTGACGTCACACACCCCATGTGATGTCACACCCACCCATGTGACGTCATAACCCAAAAAAGGGACGTCACACACCCCCATGTGACGTCACAACCCCCAAGTGACGTCACATGCCCAAAATAACGTCAAAGACGCCATCTGACGTCACACCACCACATGTGATGTCACACACCCATCATGACGTCACAAC
>NW_011146451.1:0-303 GCF_000146605.3 Meleagris gallopavo
AATGACCCAAAAATGGCCCTAAAAGCTCTGGGACCCCCAAATCACCCCAAATGAGCCCCAAATCCCACAAATTCGCCCCAAAAACCCTCGGACCCCAAAATCACCCCAAATAACCTCCAAATCCTACAAATTCACCCCAAAATGACCCCAAATGGCTCCAAACGGCCCCAAAATGACCCCAAAATGGCCCCCACCCCACATAGAGACCCCCACCACCCCATAGGAAACCCCCAGCCCCACATGGAACCCATAGGGAGCCCTCAGCCCCATAGAGACCCCCCCAGCCCCACACAAGAACATCTC
>NW_011146452.1:0-658 GCF_000146605.3 Meleagris gallopavo
CTCTCCTCTCCCCGCAGACAGCCTGCGCGACATTTCAGCAAATTCGGGGAGATCCGGGAGTGCATGGTCATGAGGGACCCCACCACCAAGCGCTCCAGGTAAGCGGCCCCCCCCGCTTCCCCTCCCCCCCGGACAAAACTTTGCGGCCCGGCCCGGGGCCGCCCCGCGGAACAAAGCGGCGGCGGTGCGGGAGGTGCGGCCCCCCCGGTGCTCATCGCCCCCCGCCCGTCTCCGCTCTTTGTCTCGGCAGAGGCTTCGGCTTCGTGACGTTCGCGGACCCGGGCAGCGTGGACAAGGTGCTGGCCCAGCCGCACCACGAGCTGGACTCCAAGACGGTAGGTGGCCGCCCCCAGCGCCGCCCCGGATTCGGTTCGAACTCGTGAAAGCGGCAACTTTTTATTTTATTTTCTATTTTTTCCGCTTTAATCCGAATTTTCCCTGCCGGCCGGTGGCTCCTCCCCACGCCTCACGTTCTGTCGAACGATGACATTGAAAAAATCCCAGGGTGAAACGTAACTTTTTGTGGCGTTCGGCTGCAGGTTTCCTGCGGGGCACTGTGTGTGGCTGCGGTGGGCGATGGTGTCCCGGTGATGTCCCCGGTCCATCCCAGGGCCGCCCACAGCCGCACCATCCCCTCTGTTGGTGCCGCTCCCAGAGC
>NW_011146453.1:0-585 GCF_000146605.3 Meleagris gallopavo
CCTCTTGGTACCTCTGAAACATCTGTATTTCTCCCCATGAGTCATTGAGCCTTCAGGATCACCGGAAGGAATGAAATGTCATCAAAACGTTCCAGTGTTACTGTCAGATCATGTGTAACACCCGGTGATGGTCTGCATGGGACTGATGGAACATAGGACGGACCTGCACCTCACGACCGTATGCCTCCAGTAACATCATCGAGTGCTGGCCCATAGAAGGAAGTCAGCTTTCACTGATCGTCATCACTCATCTTGAAACTTACCAACGTGTGGCGATGAAATTGTATAAGCGTCGCGGTGTATTGGATCTGTGTATTAGGGAAAGCTCACCCTTTAGTCAACCTAACCATTGGCTCACGCCGTGAAGGGGTGGAGTGTATGGGGCTGCTGAATCACGGCCTGAACCTTTGATTGATCACGTGAGGCGAGCAATGAGTCAGCCAGGGGAGCACAGGTGAAGGCAATTCAGCTGTGCTGCAGGAAGGGGTGGAGCCTGGCTGCACCTCTCCTAGAGCCATTGAAGAGCTGACTGCCAGCAGGGAAGGATCTCTCTGGAGATGCGCTCCATCAGGAGTTCATCTCGCG
>NW_011146454.1:0-548 GCF_000146605.3 Meleagris gallopavo
TCAATTCCAGGCGGGCTTTAGCCTTCCTCGTTGCATCCCTGCAGGCCCTGACTACATTCCTATATTCTTCCCAAGTGGGCAGACCCTTTTTCCACATTTCATGGACCTTCTTCTTTCCTTTGAGCTTGCACATGAGCTCCTTGCTCATCCGCACAGGTCTCCTGCCACCTTTTCCCGATTTCTTGCTCACAGGAACGCACCGATCCTGAGCTTGGAAGAAGAGCTGTTTAAATGCTGACCAGCTCTCAGAGGCCCCCTTACCTTCTAACACCCGAGCCCACAGGATAGCTCCAAGTAGGTCCCGGAAGAGATCGAAGTTGGCTCTCCTAAAGTCCAGGGTAGCAATCCTACTTATTGCTTTGCTTCTTCCACTCAGGATCTTGAACTCCACCATCTCATGATCACTATAGCCCAAGCTGCCCCCAACCTTTACTTCCTTAACAAGTCCATCCCTGTTGGTGAGAATAAGGTCCAGTAACACCCCTCCCCGCGTCGGTTCCTCCACCACCTGCATCAGAAAGTTGTCCTTCAACGCACTGCAAGAACCG
>NW_011146455.1:0-360 GCF_000146605.3 Meleagris gallopavo
CTTTCAGATCCATGTGGCACAGAGGTACTGGTGCCACGGGCTGCATAGGGAGAGCCTAGAAAGAGCTGCATCCGTGTGCCAGCCTAATGCTCAGGAGAGTAGGATGGTGTGCAGAGGCTGAGGTAAGAGGGCAGGAGAGCGGGCCTGGCAGGGTTGTCTTTTTTATTGGACAGGATGAAAGGAGTGGTTGTGATGCAACTGATTTTGCATCTTGTTCTTTGTGTTGGAGAGCCAGAAGCCGAGAGGAGAACATGGCTAGAGCATGGAAGCTCGTGTCCTCTGCTGCACAGCTGGAGACATGTTCCATTTTCGACATGGACATTTGTGCAGGGAGATTTAGTCAAAAGGACAGTAGGATTG
>NW_011146456.1:0-660 GCF_000146605.3 Meleagris gallopavo
GGAGCTGGCCGAGAAATCTTGCTTCTCCCCGAATGCCGCTTTGAGCTGTCAGCAGCGGTCTCGTGTTTCTTGCTTGTGGACAACGGGCCACTTCAGCCGGCTGCTTTTCTCCGACGAGTGAGCGGGCTCCTGTGCGCACATCGGAAAGGAGCGGTTTGCACTTCGCCTTGGCTACATGCAGAATGCACTGCGCTTACCTCTGAATACTATGTCTCTGCCTATATTTCGTGCGACAATTCATTCTAGTCAGGTTTCCACTGCTACACATCTGCATTCAGAGAGGAAGAGAGTGGAAGGGAAAACCCTCTCTAATAGGACACCTGGAAGTTCGAGGAGCGACAGATGTAGTGCTCTCAGGGAGAGCCTTTCAGAAAGAGGGGAGAGATCCTTTCAGGACTTCGGAGAAAAAAACCCCCCACTCGCAGGTAGTGCAGGAAGCATCGGAATCGCACTTCGCTCTCACGCGCAGAAAGCGGCATTCACGCTGAACCGCTCCGGAGACTTGGCCGTAGCTGGCCGGGAAAACGCGTTTCTCCCCGAATGCGCTTTCTACCGTCAGCAGCGGTCTCGTGTTTCTCGCTTGCCGAGAACGGGCAACTTCAGCCGGTTGCTTTTCTCCGATGAGTGAGCGGGCTTCTGTGCGCACATCGGAAAGGAGCG
>NW_011146457.1:0-676 GCF_000146605.3 Meleagris gallopavo
CCCATTTGTGTTGGGTTGTCCATCTGCAAGGCAGATGGGAAACACCTGAGAAGCAGCCTCCTGCTTTGCTTCCCCATGCTGCTGTCCCCTGCACAGCCCTGCCCACCGGATGGCTGGTCTGGAATTTGTTTCCGATGGCCACTTTGAGTCTCATTCTGCCAGCATGGCCGCGTTGACAAAGCCACTGCAGTCACGGTGGTGTGGTGCCAGCACCTTGCATGGGGGTCAGGAGTCAGCCAAGCAGTGGAAAAGCTTTGGGCTAAGAACACGGGTGATTTTATGGATTTTTGGAGCAAGACAGGCTCCATTTTTGGGACTGACTTAACTTTTTTTTGGTAGGAAAGGAACTCCAGATGTTCCTATTGCCCTCAGGGCCTCGGGATCATCTGTTACCATTTGTGTTGGGCTGTCCATCTGCAAAGCAGATGGGAAACACCTGAGAAGCAGCCTCCTGCTTTGCTTCCCCATGCTGCTGTCCCCTGCACAGCCCTGCTTACTGGATGGCTGGTCTGGAATTGGTTTCCATGCCCACTTGAGTCTCATTCTGCCAGCATGGCCGTGTTGACAAAGCCACTGCAGTCAAGTCGTGTGGTGCCAGCACCGGCAGTGGGGTCAGGAGCCAGCCAAGCAGTGGAAAAGCTTTGGTCTAAGAACCCGGGAGATTTCATGGATTTTT
>NW_011146458.1:0-711 GCF_000146605.3 Meleagris gallopavo
CTTGTTCCACAGCTGCTGCTCTGAACAGTTTTTTTTCTTATGTTCCCACATCCCACCTCCAGCAATCTCCCCCAAGGTGCAAGTAGGCCACACCACCTGGGTCCTACCTGCACCTTCCATGGCCATCTTATTCTATGGGTGCCTGGATCTAAATTCTCAGGGGCAGGGAGCAGAAGATGATTTTCATTACCAATCTGGGGCCTTACCTGATGATCAGTGCCCGTAATTTGGATCCTAAGCGGGGGGGCCCATGTTGCCTGCAACATTCTCAGGGCACTGGGTCTGCCATCCCAGGGTCTTTCATTCAGGTCTCGCAAGGTTTCATACAGTCATTTTGTCCACCCCTGCAGGGACTGGGAGTCTGTCTTCAGGGCAGCCTTAAGAATACCGTTATAACGTTCGATGAGGCCTGCCCCTGTCGGATTATACGGCAGGTGGAATCGCCATTCGATGTTATTTTCTTCTGCCCAGGGCAATGTGGTGTGCACGTGTCTGCTGCTACAGATGACCAAAACAGATTAACCTCAAGTTTCTTATTCCTGCAGTGATCAAAGTCATTCACACCAGTCATTAGCCATGCCAGCTGTGTTCTAGAACAAGTGGAGATTGATATCCAATGGCAGCCACCAGGAAGAGAAAATTATTTTGTTGAGGTTAAAGACATTCCACTGCTTTGTCTTTATGAAGCATTTCATGTGCATCGAATTTGGC
>NW_011146459.1:0-336 GCF_000146605.3 Meleagris gallopavo
GACAGAATGGAAAACAAACAAGAAGATATAATAGACAAACTATCAACCGTGCCTGAAGCTGATAAATCCATGGAGGGAACGGATACATCAAATGGGGACCAGAATTCCCAAAACAGCCTATTGGAGGGGCTCATCAACTTGATTTCCTCCCAGCCGGTGGCATCTAATGTCTCAGCCATCAAAAGAAGACGTTCTCCGGCTCGAGCAAGTGACAACAGTAAGACCACATCACGTTTTGCCTTGTGGCATTACCTACGTGACCATGGAGAAGATATGAAGGAGTGGCATAAACAACCTACTCCTGTACTTCAAGCACGGGTAAGAGAGTTACAAGAC
>NW_011146460.1:0-773 GCF_000146605.3 Meleagris gallopavo
AGACTCAGAGCACGTATGGGTGCCCAGGAGGAAATGCAGGCCAGAGTTTGAGCAGCACTGGCCTTGGAGTGCTGCAGCCCAAGAACAAAGCTATTCTGCCTTTGCCAAGATGGCTTTTCAAGATGGACTTGTCTGTTCTCACAAAAACCGGGGGGCTGACCCATCCAAATGCTTGCTGATTGCTTGGAAGCCCAAATCCAAGCCTACGGGCAACATCTCCTGGGTGTGATCATGCGGTGCCTGAGCGAGAGGATGACCCAGGCTGGTTACACAAGAGTCATCTTAATTTCTCTGTTTTGTTACTTCAGAAAACGCCATTGGGTGGCCCTCATGTTGTTTTCTTAAAAATATGGTACCAGCCCTGGTGACTTTGGGCCAGAGCCCAAAAGGCTGGATCCAGTCCAGGAGCTTAAAGTCACAGCCCCAGTTAGAGAGGCTGGCACACGTCCCAGGGCCTAAAGATGCTGCCAGAGAAGCCAGGAGTGGCCCTGGGGTTTAAAAACACAGCCAGAGAGACTAGCACTGGCCATGGGATCTGAAGCCACAGCCTGAGTGGCCAGCACTGACCCTGGGGATTAAAGCCACAGCCACAGCCAGAGAGGCCTGCACTGGCCCTGGGCCTAAACCTGAAGCCGCAACACAAGAAGCCAGCACCAGCTTTGGGCCTAAAGCCACAGCCTGAGAGGCCGGTGCCAGCCCTGAAGTCTGAAGCTCCAGCCAGAGAGCCAGCACCAGCCCTGGGCCATAATGCTGCATTATAGCCACAGAGGCCA
>NW_011146461.1:0-380 GCF_000146605.3 Meleagris gallopavo
CTGGAGAGTGGCAGTTAGGGGAGCCCCTCCCCCCAGGGGGGGTCCGTGACCGTTGGGGTCAGCCCTTTCCCCCAGGCTTGCGATGGTTTGACTTTTCGCACCCAAACATCCTTCCCATCCCAGCTGTTTCCCGTCCCAATGATCAGTGACCATCCCGAAGGGCATTTTGCAGCCCAGTGCTCTTCCTTCCCAAGGGTCTGCCCGTCCCAGGGGGGATTTGCCATCGCTGCAGTGCGTTCTCACCCCGGGGATGGTTTCCCCTCCATGTCCAGTAAGGATATCCCGTCCAAGTGATTGCCAGTCGTCACTGCCCAAAATTGTGTTTAAGCAGCCCCTGGCTACGAACTTAAACTGCCAGCAGTAATTACCGGCTCCTGGAA
>NW_011146462.1:0-653 GCF_000146605.3 Meleagris gallopavo
GATTGATCTCGTTAACTCCGTGACAACGCCCTATGGAGGGCACTAATATTACTTAAGGATAGGAAAGGGACTATATATACTGACTCTAAATATGCCTATGGGGTAGTCCACAGCTTCGGGAAGATATGGGAAGAGAGGGGGCTAATAAATTCACAAGGAAAAGGGTTGGTTCATGAATACCTAATCAAGCAGACACTACAAGCTTTGAGAAACCCAAAGCAAATTGCAATTGTACATAGAAGAGGTCACCAAAAAGGGAAAGTCCGATCACATCAGGGGAAACAACTTGGCTGATGAGGAAGCCAAGAAAGCAGCTCTGTTGATAGTTAAAGAGTTAGGGATCGGGGAGTCTAAAAGAACAAAAACAATACGAAAAAAAGGTTTCTACTAAGGAAAAGGAAAGGTTGTTGCAAATGGGTATTGAAGAAAAGGATGGGAAGTGGTTACTTCCTGATGGTCGGGAAGTCCTACCAAAAAGGACTCGCCTGGAGGGTAATGAGAGAATTCCATAGAAAAAACGCACTGGGGAATCCAGGCACTAGTGGACCGATTTAGCACCAAAATATAATGTGCATTGGGGTATACGATATAGCAAAGGCTGTTTTGGGAGGATGGCTTGACCTGTAGGAAAGTTAATAAGCAGCATCTAAGAG
>NW_011146463.1:0-520 GCF_000146605.3 Meleagris gallopavo
CGTCAGCAGCGCTCTCGTGTTTCTCACTTGCCGAGAACGGGCGACTTGTGCCTGCTGCTTTTCTCCGACGCGGGAGCGGTCTCGTGTCCGCACGTCGGAGAGGAGCGGTTTGCACTTCGCCTCGGGTACATGCAGAATGCACTAGGCCTAGCTGTGAATACGACGTGTCTGCCTTCATTTCGAGCGGCAATTCTTTTTTGGTGTTGTTCTCCATGGCTACGCTTGTGCATGCTCGGAGGAAAAGAGTGGAGAGCAAAACCCTCTCTAATAAGGCTGTTGGAAGTTCGGGGAGCGACATTTGTTTCGCTCCCAGGGAGAGAGAGCGTGACAGAAAGTGGGGAGCGATCCTTTCTGGCCTGCGGAGAAAAAACCTCCCTACGGAGGTAGTGCAGGAGGCTGAATTCGCACGTTCTCGGCATCGGAATTGCACTGCTTCGCTCTCATGCGTAGAAAGCGGCACTCGCGCTGAACCGCTCCGGAGAGTTTGCCGACGCTGGTCGAGAAATCGCGCTTCTCCCCG
>NW_011146464.1:0-411 GCF_000146605.3 Meleagris gallopavo
AATCGCGTTTCTCCCCGAACTCCGCTTTCAGCCGTCAGCAGCGGTCTCGTGTTTCTCGCTTGCCGAGAACGGGCCACTTCAGCCGGCTGCTTTTCTCCGACGAGTGAGCGGGCTCCTGTGCGCACATCGGAAAGGAGCGGTTTGCACTTCGCCTTGGCTACATGCAGAATGCACTACGCCTACCTCTGAATACTATGTCTCTGCCTTTATTTCGAGCCACAATTCATGCTAGTCAGGTTTTCCACTGCTACACATCTGCATTCAGAGAGGAAAAGAGTTGAAGGGAAAACAAGCTCTAATAAGGCATTTGCAAGTTCGAGGAGCGACAGCTGTAGTGCTCTCAGGGAGAGCGTTTCAGAAAGTGGGGAGAGATCCTTTCAGGACTGCGCAGAAAAAAACCCCCACTCGCAG
>NW_011146465.1:0-934 GCF_000146605.3 Meleagris gallopavo
AGGACGTGCGTGAGCACCTAGGTAGTACTAAGGTCCACAAGTCCATGGGACCTGATGGGTGCATCCACGTGTGCTGAGGAGCTGGCGAGGTCATTGCCGAACCGCTCTCCATCATTTTTGAGAGGTCTTGGATAACAGGAGAGGTCCCTGAAGACTGGAGGATAGCCAATGTCACTCCGGTCTTCAAAAAGGGCAAGAAGGAAGATCCGGGTAATTATAGGCCTGTCAGCCTCACCTCTGTCCCTGGAAAGGTGATGGAACAGCTTGTGCTGGATCCCATCTCCAGACAACTGGGAGAAAAGGAGGTTATCAGGAGTAGTCAGCATGGGTTCACCAAGGGGAGGTCGTGCTCGACCAACTTGGTGGCCTTCTATGATGCTGTCACATGCTGGGTGGATGGGGGAAGAGCGGTAGATGTAATCTACCTTGATTTTAGAAAGGCGTTTGATACTATCTCCCACGACATCCTTATAACAAAGCTGAGGAAGTGTGGGATAGATGAGTGGACAGTGAGGTAAGGGTTGAGAACTGGCTGACTGGCAGAGCGCAGAGGGTCGTCGTTGGTGGTGCAGAGTCCGGTTGGAGACCTGTGACCAGTGGTGTCCCCCAGGGGTCTGTGCTGGGTCTGGTCTTGTTCAACATCTTCATCAATGACCTTGATGAGGGGATAGTGGCCACCCTCAGCAAGTTGCTGATGATACGAAAGTTGGGAGGATTGGCTGACACGCCTGAAAGGCTGTGCTGCCATTCAGCGAGACCTGGACAGGCTGGAGAGCTGGGCAGTAGGAAACCGGATGAGGTTCAACAAAAGCAAGCATAGGGGTCTTACACCTAGGGAGGAATAATTGCATGCACCAATACAGGCTGGGGGATGAGCTGCTGGAGAGGAGCTCTGCAGAGAGGGACCTGGGCGTCCTGGTGGACGACAGGTTGG
>NW_011146466.1:0-376 GCF_000146605.3 Meleagris gallopavo
ATATTTTTCGGGGACTAAACTGGTATTTCTGGCAGAAAACGTGTTCGTCAGGAGAAAATGGGTATTTCTGGCACCAAATGTCATCTTTCATGGAGAAATGTGGCGTTTCTGGGAGAAAACGTGATATTTCTGGGGAGAATACTGCAGTTTCTGGGAGGAAATGTCATATTTTGGGGGGGAATCTCCAATTTCTAGGACAAAATGTCATATTTTTGGCGGGAAAACTGGTATTTCTGTGAGACAATGTCCTATTTTCCGGGCGAAAACTGGGTTTTCTGGTAGAAAACGTTGAGATTTGGTGAGAAAACTGGTATATCTGGCACAAAATATCCTATTTCTGGGAGAAAGCTGATATTTCTGAGAGACATTTCCATAT
>NW_011146467.1:0-474 GCF_000146605.3 Meleagris gallopavo
TCTTCCTGAACAAAAGCCACTTTCAGCCTTCTATTCTGACCAGACTGACGAGTGTTGCTCGGAGGAGGGCCCGCTGGTTTGTGAGGCTGCCGTGGACTGCCTTTCTCCTCCACAGCCACGTCCACAGCAGTGGCTGAGCGCAGGCAAGATTTCTCCATGTCCATTGTTAGTCTGTAGGCAGACTTCTTTGAACCAGGCATCTTCTGACCAAGATTTTCCTGGAAGGGAACAGTGGATTTAGGCTTGGTCTTGTCTCAGAAAGTTCCTGCTCCCTGCAGGCTGATGATCTACACCGATGAGGGCCAGCATCTGCTTCAGCCATGCAGTGAGGGCAGAAGAGAAGAGCTGCCTCAGTGCTCTGTTTGCAAGCAAGCAACATTCCCAGCCATCGCATGCCAGCGTGCTGTGATAAATCAGCCCCAGGCAGGGTTGTCCTTTCCATGCCGCAGGGAACACTAGCCCAGCCCTCACCTT
>NW_011146468.1:0-304 GCF_000146605.3 Meleagris gallopavo
CCAGTTTTATCACCGAAGACTCTTCGTTTTCTACCAGAAATACCAATTTTCTCCTCAAAAATTACGTTTTCTCCAGAAATACCAGATTTCTTCCCCAAAATATGACACCTTTTCCAAGAAATAGTAGATTTTTCCCTAAAAATATGATATTTTCTCCAAGAAATGCCAGTTTTATCGCATAAATACGACATTTTATACCGCAAATAGCCGCTTTCTCCCAAAAATATGCAGTTTTCTGCCAGGAACTGCAGTTTCCTCCCACAAATACCTTTTTCTACAATAAATAGGACCTTTTTCCCAGAAA
>NW_011146469.1:0-370 GCF_000146605.3 Meleagris gallopavo
CCCACAGCTTGGTGTCCTTAGGGTGCCCTCAACGCCACTGTTGATGTCCCTGATGAAGGGGAAACCCAGATGCTTGTACCAACTGGGCGTAGAAGCCCTTGGGAGCAGCCCTGCGGAGGACTCGGGGATCCTGGTGGACAAAGAGCTGGACATAAGCCAGTAGTGTGCACTTGCAGCCCAGAAGGCCAACTGTATCCTGGGCTGCATTCAAAGAGGAGCGACCAGCAGGGGAGAGGGAGGTTATTGTCCCCTCTACTCGGCTCTGGTGCGGCCCCATGTGCAGCACTGCGTCCAGGCCTGGGGCTCCAGCACAGGAATGATGTGGAGCTTTTGGAGTCAGGTCGGGAGAAGGGCCACGAAGATGATCAGA
>NW_011146470.1:0-554 GCF_000146605.3 Meleagris gallopavo
TCTTGCACCTTGGAAGGAATAGCCGCAAGTATATCAGTACAGGTTGGGACACGACCTGCTGGAGAGGAGCTCTGCGGTGCAGAACCTGGAGGTCCAGCTGGACAACAGGTTGGCCATGAGCCAGCAGGGTGCCCTGGTGGCCAAGAAGGCCAATGGGATCCTACAGGGCATTCAAAGGAGCGTGGCCAGCAGGTCAAGGCAGGTGAGTCCTCGTCCCTCCTCTCTGCCCTGGTCAAGCTTCACCCGGAGTATTGCGTCCGGTTCTGGGCTCCCCCGGTACAAAAAAAGGTTGGGATCTCCTGGAAAGAGTCCAGCCGAGGGCCGTGAAGATGATAAAGGTCCTGGAGCACCTCTCTTATGAGGAAAGGCTGAGCGACCTGTTCAGCCTTGAGAAAAGAAGACGCAGAGGGGATCTGATCAATGTCTCTATCTAAGGTGACGGAAGCAAAGGACAAGGCCTAGCTCTTTCCAGCCGTGCGTGGTGATAGGACAACGGGAAACGGCCGAAATAGGAAGTTCTGCACAAACGTGCAGAAGAACGTCTTCACGGTGAG
>NW_011146471.1:0-368 GCF_000146605.3 Meleagris gallopavo
TCTCAAAGAAATCCCAGTTTTATCGCAAATATACGAGATTTTATACCGCTAATACCCGCTTTCTCCCAAAAATATGCCTTTTTCGGCCAGGAACTGCAGTTTCCTCCCACAAATACCATTTTTCAACCAGAAATAGGACGTTTGTCTCCCATCAATTACCGTTTTTCAACCAGAAATATGACGTTTTCTCCGAGAAATAGTAGCTTTCTCCCAAAATATGATATTCTGCCCCAGAAATTCCAGTTTTATCACCAAAGACTCTACGTTTTTCATCAGAAATACCTATTTTATCCCCAAACATGACATTTTCTCCAGAAATACCAGATTTCCTCCCTTAAATATGACACCTTTTCCAAGAAATAGTAGAT
>NW_011146472.1:0-328 GCF_000146605.3 Meleagris gallopavo
CTATCCACCCTCCTAAACAGCCGTTGCCCCCTCCTGCTTATGCGCTCCCTTTGAGTCTTGGAAGGCTGTCATGAGCTATCTCCAGAGCTTTCTCTTCTCCCACACAAACAATCCCAGTTCCCTCAACATTTCTTTCTAAGAGAGGGGCTCCAGCCCTCTGATCATCTTCGTGGCCCTTCTCTGGACCTGCTCCAAAAGCTCCACATCATTCCCGTGCTGGAGCCCCAGGCCTGGACGCAGTGCTGCACATGGGGCCGCACCAGAGCCGAGTCGAGGGGGACAATCACCTCCCTCTCCCTGCTGGTCGCTCTTCTTTGAATGCAGCCCA
>NW_011146473.1:0-491 GCF_000146605.3 Meleagris gallopavo
CGCTCCCGCCCGAAATCCCATACTAGGTCTTGAGACACAAGTCCGGTGGCGACATGGTACCCCAGAAAGAATTGAGTCAGATAATGGGACTCATTTTAAAAATTCTCATGTAAATACCTGGGCTAAAAGGTCATGGTATTGAGTGGATTTACCATATTCCCTACCATGCACC
The DNA here is from genome assembly GCF_000146605.3 of Meleagris gallopavo. Classification (NCBI taxonomy): domain Eukaryota; kingdom Metazoa; phylum Chordata; class Aves; order Galliformes; family Phasianidae; genus Meleagris; species Meleagris gallopavo. The sequence continues at coordinate 173 of NW_011146473.1, forward strand.
AGCCTCAGGTAAGATTGAACGATACAGTGGGTTGTTAAAAATTATGCTGAAAGCAATGGGAGGCGGTACATTTAAGCACTGGGAGTAGCATTTGGCAGAAGCCACCTGGTTAGTCAATACCAGAGGATCTATCAGTCATGATGGTCCAACCCAGTCCAGCTCCCTACATACCGTGGAGGGAGATAAAGTCCCTGTTGTACATGTAAAGAACACGTTGGGAAAGGCAGTTTGGGTTATTCCAGCCTCTGAGAAGGACAAACCTCTTCGTGGAACTGTTTTTGCCCAGGGACCTGGGTCCACTTGGTGGGTGATGCAGGAA
>NW_011146474.1:0-420 GCF_000146605.3 Meleagris gallopavo
CTCCGAAACGGCAGTTTTCTCCCCCAAAATGACGTTTTCTCCCAGGAATTGCACCTTTCCTCCTGACATATTACATTTTCTACCAAAAATACCAGTTGTCTCCCCAACAATATGGCAATATCTCCCAGAAATACCAGCTTTCTCACCCATAACACAATGTTTCCTACCAGAAATACAAGGATTCACCCCCAATAATGTGACATTTTCTGCCAGGAATTGCAGTTTTCTCCCAGAAATACCACATTTTCTCACAGAAATACCGGTTTTCCCTCCGAAAATAGGACATCTTCTCTCAGAAACGGCAGTTTCCCCCCCCCAAAATAAAACATTTTCACCCTGAAATTGCAGTATTCTCCCAAGAAATATGACGATTTCTTCCAGAAGTAGCAGATTTCTCCATGAAATATGACATTTTGGAAC
>NW_011146475.1:0-308 GCF_000146605.3 Meleagris gallopavo
CTGCAGTCACCGAGCCACTCTCCATGCTATTTCACAAGTCGAGGCAGTCAGGTCAAGTCCCTGGTGAGGAGAAAAAAGGTGACAGCACACCTCTTAGGAAGGATAGAAAGTGTGACGCGGGGAACTACCAGCATGTCAGTCTCACCTCTGTGCTGGTCACGGATCATGGAGCAGATCATCCTGGAAGTGACTCTCAAGCACACATTCCAGTGCGTCACCACCCTGGGCGTGAAACGCTGCCTCCTAATAACCAACCTAAACCTCCCCTGTCTCACTTCAAAACCATTTCCCCTTGTCCTATCGCTATC
>NW_011146476.1:0-493 GCF_000146605.3 Meleagris gallopavo
GAAGGGCCCATTGCTGGCTTGTGTCCAGCTCCCACCCACCAGTACTCCCAGGCCTTATGGAGCAGGACTACGCTCAGTCCTTTCATCCCCTAGCATGTTTTGGTGGTGGGTGTTCCCTCATCCCAGCTACTGACCCTGCACTTGGATTTGTGCCCACTGCTCAGCCTGTTGAGGTCTCTCTGGATGGCATCCCGTCCCTCTGCTGTGTCACTGCACCCCACAGCTTGGTGTCCTTAGGGTGCACTCAACCCCACTGTTGATGTCCCTGATGAAGGGGTAAACCCAGATGCTTGTACCAACTGGGCGTAGAAGCCCTTGGGAGCAGCCCTGCGGAGGACTCGGGGATCCTGGTGGACAAAGAGCTGGACAGAAGCCAGTAGTGTGCACTTGCAGCCCAGAAGGCCAACTGTATCCTGGGCTGCATTCAAAGAGGAGCGACCAGCAGGGAGAGGGAGGTGATTGTCCCCCTCGACTCGGCTCTGGTGCGGCCCCA
>NW_011146477.1:0-381 GCF_000146605.3 Meleagris gallopavo
GTTTGGACATTCATGATCCTTGAGGTCCCTTCCAACCGTGGCCATTCTGTGATTCTTGTGTGAAGGGCAAACCGAATCCGAGTCTGTCAAGAGCACAAAGCAATGAAATGCAGCACAAGGCATTTATTGCCTGCGTAGATGATCTTCTCGAGGCATCTCCGTTTCCGAGCTGCATAGAGAGCGTGAGAGAAAGAAAAAGGGGAAGGGAGGGGAGGGGGGGGAGGGGAGCGGGAGGAGAGGGGGAAGGAAGGAAGGAAGGAAGGAAAGGAAAAGGGAACTGTGAAGGGGAAGGGAAGGAAGAGGGAAGGGAAGGGAAAAGGAAAAGAAAGGGCACGAAAGGAAAGCAAAGCAGAGGAGAAGCAGAAAAGACGCGGGGCGCCG
>NW_011146479.1:0-468 GCF_000146605.3 Meleagris gallopavo
AAAATGTCCTGTTTCTGGTTGAAAAATGGTATTTGTGGGAGGAAACTGCAGTTCCTGGCAGAAAACGGCATGTTTTTGGGTAGAAAAACTGGTATTTGTGGTGGAAAATGTCGCATTTTGTGATAAAACTGCCACTTGTTGGAGAAAATACCATATTTTTGGGGAGAAAACTGCCATTTCTGAGAGTTAAATGCCGTATTTCCGGGAGAAAACTGGTATTTCTGGTAGAAAACGCTGATTTTGTTGTTGTGAGAGAACTGGTATTTCTGTTCCAAAATGTCATATTTCATGGAGAAATCTGCTATTTCTGGAAGAAAACGTGATATCTCAGGGGAGAATACTGGTATTTCTGGGTGAAAATGGCGTAGTTTGGGGGGGAAACTGCCGTTTCTGAGAGAAGATGTCCTATTTCGGAGGGAAAACCGGTATTTCTGTGAGAAAATGTGATATTTCTGGGAGAAAACTGCA
>NW_011146480.1:0-499 GCF_000146605.3 Meleagris gallopavo
GGGCTGTGGAATGGGTAAACGCTGGCGGGTGTGCATCGCCCTTACCTGCTGGGCAGACAATGACCAGTCAGCAAAGTGAGGTTCCGGGGCATGCCGGGAAATGCAGATTCCAGTTCCTTGCTGTTTCCACCGAGACCAACACATCTCTCCGTGCAGTTGTTACGGCACTTGGGAGCACCGCAGCTCTGCTGCCACCTGTTGGACACAATACAGTCATGAAGGCACTGCCCTGCATCCGGGCCTCTTTCACAAACCTGTGCTCCTTGCTCGGAGCACATGGCTGCACTCTGTGCACCATGTTGCTTACCACCAGAGAAGGCTCAGCTACCCAACACCATTTTGGCTTCCATCTTGTCTGAGAACTGCTCATTATGCACAGCCCTCATCTTTGCTTTGGTTTGGTGAGGTGGGGACTGCCATTGCTTCCTCTGTCCCACAGACCCCTTCCCATCCCACACTGCCATGGGAGATCAGGTTCTGGACCACCTGAGGACCCAAA
>NW_011146481.1:0-544 GCF_000146605.3 Meleagris gallopavo
AGCTGGATGGCTGTCATTAATAGGGCTATGTGCTAATTGCATCCATGCGGTGGGTGTTTTTAAGGGCATTGTGTGCATCCTTGTTGTGTTTTAAATTATGTTCTGCGTCTCTTCTGATTTCATTTTGCAGCCTGATGGAGTTGAAGGATTGCCTGGGCTCCTCCAGTCAGTGGTGTGAGATGTGTCCAGCAGGTAATGAACATCATGCACCCCATGTTGGTGCGCTGCTTGTATGCAGGTAGGTTTGCGATGTGATCCGACTCCCCCATGCTGACCATCCACAGCTAGATCAAGTTGCTCAGAGTCTGAGCCAGGCTCACCTTGAAAGGGCCAGCACATCCACCATGTCTCTGGCAACCTGTGCCACTGCCTCAGCACCCTCACTGTACAAGACATTTTCCTTAGATTTCACCTCCATTTTCCCTTGTTCTTTCCTTTAGGTATTGAAAGGCTGTTAGCTAGGTTCCCTTGGAGCCTTCACTTCTCCAGGCTGAACAGCCCAGCTCTCCTTGCTTACAGGACAGGGGTTCCAAGATCGGAAGAT
>NW_011146482.1:0-599 GCF_000146605.3 Meleagris gallopavo
GGAAACAAGCTCTAATAAAGCATTTGCAAGTTCGAGGAGCGACAGCTGTAGTGCACTCAGGGAGAGCGTTTCAGAAAGTGGGGAGAGATCCTTTCAGGACTGCGCAGAAAAAACCCCCACTCGCAGGTAGTGCAGGACGCTGAATTCGCACTTGTCGGCATCGGAATCGCAACTCCTTCGCTCTCACGCGTAGAAAGCGGCATTCGCGCTGAACCGCTCCGGAGACTTTGCCGTAGCTGGCCGAGAAATCGCGTTTCTTCCCCGAACTCCGCTTTCAGCCGTCAGCAGCGGTCTCGTGTTTCTCGCTTGCCGAGAACGGGCCACTTCAGCCGGCTGCTTTTCTCCGACGAGTGAGCGGGCTCCTGTGCGCGCATACGGAAAGGAGCGGTTTGCACTTCGCCTTGGCTACATGCAGAATGCACTACGCCGACCTCTGAATACTACGTCTCTGCGTTTATTTCGAGCCACAATTCATTCTAGTCAGGTTTTCCACTGCTACACATCTGCATTCAGAGAGGAAAAGAGTGTAAGGGAAAACAAGCTCTAATAAGGCATTTGCAAGTTCGAGGAGCGACAGCTGTAGTGCTCTCAGGGAGAGC
>NW_011146483.1:0-356 GCF_000146605.3 Meleagris gallopavo
TTACCCAAAAAAGTGACGTCACACACCCCATGTGACGTCACACACCCAAAATAACGTCACAGACGCCATTTGCCGTCACACCAGCACATGTGATGTCACAAACCCCCATAATGATGTCACAACCCCCATGTGACGTCACACACCCCATGTGACGTCATACCACCCAATAGACATCACACGCTGAAAATGACGTCACATCCCCCAAGTGATGCCAAATTCCCAAAGTGACGTCACACACCCCTAAACTGACGTCACACACTCCATGTGACGTCACACAACCACATGTGATGTCATACCCCAAAAATGACGTCACACACCCCATGTGACGTCCCAACCCCCAAGTGACGTCACATGCC
>NW_011146484.1:0-506 GCF_000146605.3 Meleagris gallopavo
ACAGAACTGCAACAGCACCAAGCACAGAAGGAAAAGCGCAGGGAACAGGCTTGAGTTAAACGAGTCAGAAAGAGAAAAAAGAGCAAACAGAAGATGAAGTCAATTCAAAACCAAGAACTAAAAAAACCAGGAAAAACGAAAGCAAAAGGGAAGAAGTGGGAACAAGCAGAGTAGAAAGGAAAGCAAAGCAAAGCAAGAAAACTAGAAAGCAATGCGAAGCAACGTGAAGCAGAGGTGAAAAGGAAGCACAAAAGAGCAAACCAAAGCAAAGCAAGGGAAAATAAAAGCAGCCTCAATTTTGGCAGCTCGATCTTCCTGGTGGTTGCTTTGTTGTCCTTCACTGGCCCGACTGCTGAGCATCTCCATGGCACACCTTTACACCTCATTGCAGCCTTTCAGGACCCGAAAGGGGAGCCCACAAAACAGGAGGGGAGTCAACTCTTGGAAAGGGCAGATAACAGCAGGATAAAGGAAAACGGTTTGAAGTTGAGGCAGGGGAGAGTTAG
>NW_011146485.1:0-418 GCF_000146605.3 Meleagris gallopavo
TTCTGTCATTTAGGAAAGGCCTGTTGCTGTATGCTAACAGCAGCAGGAACACATAGCTTGCCTTAGTCAGACAGTCCAGCGAATGCACATCTGCAGGCAGAAATGTCTTTTACTCTGAATACTTTTGGGTTTCCATTCTAAATGTATGATGCCAATGATTCACCTCATAAAAACGTAACAGCTGTTTGTATAGGTTTTTTAAAACAGCCCCGGACATGATAGTTCAGGAAGCTAGTATGATTTGAAGAGTGCCAGAAAGCAGCAGCTACAGTCTAATGGGATTTTGTGTTGGATGCAAATACACCCTTCTGTCCATTACTGGAGCATAACAAAACAGAAAGAGCTCTGCACTTACGCGGAGATACAATCAGTGCTTTCTTGATTGTAGCTCTCGGAATTTTTTTCTAGCGTTTTCTTC
>NW_011146486.1:0-818 GCF_000146605.3 Meleagris gallopavo
ACTGAAGGAAAAGGAGAATCGAGCCAATTTGCAGAGGTAAAGGCTGTCCAACTGGCCTTGGATGTTGCTGAACGGGAGAGGTGGCCAATGCTTTATGTTTACACTGACTCGTGGATGGTGGCAAATGCTCTATGGGGGTGGTTACAGCAGTGGGAGCAAAACAACTGGCAAAGAAAGGGTAAACCTATTTGGGCTGCTGACCTGTGGAAAGATATTGCTGCCCGAATAAAGAATATGGTTATAAAGGTGCGTCACGTAGATGCCCATGTGCCCAAGAATAGGGCTACTGAAGAGCAGCAAAATAACCATCAGGTAGACAGAGCTGCCAGAATTGAGGTGGCCCAAATAGATCTGGACTGGCAGAACAAGGGTGAATTATTTCTAGCCCGATGGGCCCATGAGACCTCAGGCCATCAAGGGAGAGATGCGACATATAAGTGGGCTAGAGACCGAGGGGTGGATTTAACTATGGATGCTATTGCGCAAATCATTCACGACTGTGACACGTGTGCCACAATTAAACAAGCCAAGAGAATGAAACCTCTCTGGGAGGAAGGGCGATGGCAAAAGTACAAATATGGGGAGGCATGGCAGGTTGATTATATCACCTTGCCACGATCTCGTAATGGTAAGCGTTATGTGCTCACCATGGTGGAGGCAACAACTGGGTGGCTTGAAACCTATGCAGTACCCCACGCTACCGCCCGAAATACCATACTAGGTCTTGAGACACAAGTCCTGTGGCGACATGGTACCCCAGAAAGAATTGAGTCGGATAATGGGACTCATTTTAAAAATTCTCTTGTAAATACCTGGGC
>NW_011146487.1:0-767 GCF_000146605.3 Meleagris gallopavo
CACTACGCCTAGCTCTGAATACTATGTCTCTGCGTTTATTTCGAGCGACAATTCATTCTAGTGAGGTTCTCCACTGCTACACATCTGACTTTCAGAGAGGAAAGAATGGAAGGGAAAACCCTCTCTAATAAGGCATTTGCAAGTTCGAGGAGAGACAGATGCAGTGCTCACAGGGAGAACGTGACAGAAAGTGGGGAGTGATTCTTTAAAGGCTTCTGAGAAAAACCCCCCACTCGCAGGGAGTGCAGGAGGCTGAATTCGCAGTTGTCGGCATCGGAATCGCACTCCTTCGCTCTCATGCCCAGAAAGCAGCATTCGCGCTGAACCGCTCCGGAGACTATGCCGTAGCTGGCCGAGAAATCGCACGTCTCCCCGAATGCCTCTTTCAACAGTCAGCAGCGGACTCGTGTTTCTCGCTTGCCGAGAACGGGCCTCTTCAGCCCGCTGCTTTTCTCCGACGAGTGAGCGGTCTCCTGTGCGCACATCGGAAAGGAGCGGTTTGCACTTCGCCTTGGCTACATGCAGAATGCACTACGCCTAGCTCTGAATACAATGTCTCTGCGTTTATTTCGAGCGACAATTCATTCTAGTGAGGTTCTCCACTGCTACACATCTGCTTTCAGAGAGGAAAAGATTGGAAGGGAAAACCCTCTCTAATAAGGCATTTTCAAGTTCGAGGAGCGACAGCTGTAGTGCTCTCAGGGAGCGCGTTTCAGAAAGTTGGGAGAGGCCCTTTCAGGACTTCTGAGAAAAAACCCCCACTCGCA
>NW_011146488.1:0-362 GCF_000146605.3 Meleagris gallopavo
ATATGACGTTTTCTCCGAGAAATAGTAGTTTTCTCCCAAAATATGATATTTTGCACCAGAAATACCAGTTTTATCACCGAAGATTCTACGTTTTTCACCAGAAATACCTATTTTCTCCTCAAAAATTACATTTTCTCCAGAAATACCAGATTTCTTCCCTTAAAATATGACACCTTTTCCAAGAAATAGTAGATTTTTCCCCAAAAATATGATATTTTCTCCAAGAAATGCCAGTTTTATCGCATAAATATGACATTTTATACCGCAAATAGCCGCTTTCTCACAAAAATATGCCATTTTCTGCCAGGAACTGCAGTTTCCACCCACAAATACCATTTTCAACCAGAAATATGACATTTTCT
>NW_011146489.1:0-463 GCF_000146605.3 Meleagris gallopavo
GAAATACCAGTTTTCTCCCAGAAATAGGACATTTTCTCAATGAACTTGCTGTTTTTTCTTAGAAATACCTGTTTTCTCCCAGAAATAGGACATTTTTCTAACCAGAAACATGACATTTTCTTCCAGAAATACCAGTGGTCTGCCTAGAAATATGACATTTTCTCCCAGAAGTCGCAGGATTCTCCCCTGATATATGATATTTTCTCCTAGAAATAACAGTTTTCTCCAATAATAGATGACGTTTTCTCCCAGAAATACAAGCTTTCTCCATGGAAAGATGACATTTTGTGCCAGATATGCCAATTTTCTCCTGACAAACCCAACGTTTTCTACCAGAAAATTCCAGTTTTAGTCCCCCTAAAACACGGCATTTTCTCCCAGATATGCCAGTTTTCATCCTCAAATATGACATTTTCTCCAAGAATTAGGAGTTTTCTCCCCAAAATATAACATTTTCTCTCAG
>NW_011146490.1:0-498 GCF_000146605.3 Meleagris gallopavo
CGTGTCACAGCTGGCTTCTGACAGCCTCCTGGATCGATACCCCAAAGCACCTGCACTTATCTGAAGAGTGAAAGAAAGGAAGGTTCATGGAAACAGGCACTCAAGGCTTGCAAGAGATGCAGTGCTCCAGATCAGAGATAGGACCATCACAGTGCCAGAGCACACTTTATCACTAAAGGAAACATTTGAGAGCACATTCACAACCTCTGCATAAGCTGTAACGATTCAGCATCTTTAGCTTTATCATTCAGTTGGAGAAGGCAGATGCTCTCACACATCAGTCAGCAAGCACTTGGAGGAGCCAGCCCTCTGGTTTGTACAGTGACAGACATCATTGCTGCCGGCTCTGACACCTTACCAGGAGATGCTTCAGGTTAGTAACGTGGGCTTCATTCCTTCCATCAGCAGCTGCTCCTGGACTGACCTTCATTCATACAGTGACACCATCACTTCTAGCACGAGCTGACCTGCAAAACAGAGGGAAGAAAGTGGGATGAC
>NW_011146491.1:0-1022 GCF_000146605.3 Meleagris gallopavo
GACACTTGCAACCAAGAATAGGACATCTTCTCCCACTAATACCACTTGTCTCCCAAGGATTAGGACATTTTCCCTAAATGCTATGGCAGTTCTGCTAAGAAATACTCCTTTCCTTCCCTAAATGGGACATATGCACCCACAAAGACCACGACTCCGAGAAATGCCTCCCAGTTCCTCCCAATTTACACTCCATTACATTCCTCATCATGACACTTACTCCCAGACTTTTGGCATTTTACTGCGGAAAGACCATTTCGATCCAGAATATATGCCATTGGCCCTCACTAAACACCGATTGCCTCACAAAGATGTGGCACCTCCCACCAGAAAGACCATTTCTCGCCCCCAAAAGATGGCATTTACTCCCAGAAACACCAGCTTTCTCACACATTCCTCACCTTTTCCCCCCCACATAAGACCTTTTCACCCAGAAATGACAGTTCTCTTAGGAATACCTCCCAATTCCCCCCTAATCTGCTACACTACACTCCGCACTATGACACTTTCTCCCCAAACTAGGACACTTTCTCCCAGAAAGGCCGCTTTTTCCCCCCAAAGTACACCGTTGGCTTCCAAAAAGAACACATTCTACCCAAGAAATACCACCCTTCCCCAATACAATGACATTACCTCCCAGTAATGCTACCTTGGGCCCAAACATTGGACAGCTTCTCCCACAAGTACTACTTTTCCATCCAAAAGAGGACATCTTCTCCCCAAAGAATGCTATTTTCTCCCGGAAACAAAGCAGCTTTCTCACAAATGGGTGGCATTTTCCAACCAACTATGCTACTCTCTCCCAGAAAGAGCACTTTTCTGACAAGTACCTTCCCTTTTCTCTCAAAAATACTGCTAGACACTCCTCAACAGGACATTTCCTCCCATCTACACCCCGTTTTCTCCCCAAAGGACCCCCTTTTTCACACCAAAAATACCACACTTGCCCTCCAAGAGAAGTCAGTCTTTCCCACAATTGTCCACTTTTCTCCCACGTACTTGTCATTTTCTCCCAGAAATACCAC
>NW_011146492.1:0-395 GCF_000146605.3 Meleagris gallopavo
CTGAGAGTTAAAATGCCATATTTCCGGGAGAAAACTGGTATTTCTGGTAGAAAACGCTGATTTTTGTTGTTGAGAGAACTGGTATTTCTGTTCCAAAATGTCATATTTCATGGAGAAATCTGCTATTTCTGGAAGAAAACGTGATATTTTCAGGGGAGAATCCTGCAATTTCTGGGTGAAAATGGCGTATTTTGGGGGGGGAAACTGCCGTTTCTGAGAGAAGATGTCCTATTTTCGGAGGGAAAACCGGTATTTTTGTGAGAAAATGTGATATTTCTGGGAGAAAACTGCAATTCCTGGCAGAAAATGTCACATTCTTGGGGGAGAATCCTTGTACTTCTGGTAGGAAACGTGTTTTGGGTGAGAAAACTGGTATTTCTGGAACAAAATGTAAC
>NW_011146493.1:0-600 GCF_000146605.3 Meleagris gallopavo
CCGGTCCCAGGCAGCGGGCAGCACACACAGCTGTGATGCAGTCACAGTTCTCTCCGAATTCTGTGCTTGATTAAATCCAAACAAATCTCTATGCCATGATGAGCAAAGCTTGCTATCAACCAGACGAGGTCAAAATATTCTTTCTCACCCTTCGCTTCCCTTTCCTGCACTTGAAGCAGCAACCCGCTGATCATCGGGGGCTCAGTTTGCCATCAGAGATTGTCAGTGGTCATCTGAAGGCTTTGTTGGCTGTCAGAGGGCTCCACTGATCACCAGAGATCTTCACTGACTGTCAGAGGGCTTCTTGAATCAACAGAGGGTGTCATGGGTCATCAGAGAGGGGATTTGAGGTGCCTAAGGGAGGGGGTTTGGGGACTCCATGTTGGGTGGTGACGGAGGGGAACTGGGACTGAAGGAGGAGGGCTGAAGCAGATCCAAGTGAGGGGCAATTGGCTGTGATAAGGGAAGGGGGTAACAGGAGAGTGACCTGGAGACATCGTGTGTGCGGAGGGGGACCAGAGGGTGAAGGGTTTGGCAGGAACTGGAAAGAGGAAATTGGGAGAGAGCAGAGGGAGGGTACTGGGGCTGCTTGGCAGCATG
>NW_011146494.1:0-365 GCF_000146605.3 Meleagris gallopavo
CAACATGGGGTGCATGATGTTCATTACCTGCTGGACACATCTCACACCACTGACTGGAGGAGCCCAGGCAATCCTTCAACTCCATCAGGCTGCAAAATGAAATCAGAAGAGACGCAGAACGTAATTTAAAACACAACAAGGATGCACACAATGCCCTTAAAAAACACCGCATGGATGCAATTAGCACATTAATTACAGCCATCCAGCTTGAGATCCTCCAGAAAAGCAGAGCTCACAGCTCTGAAATCAAGCAGGAATCACTCACCCCATTCTAAGGGCTCACCCCACACCCCAAAGGAAGCAGTCTCCAGATTCACATGATGCTCTTACACCTAGCAGCCCTTCAGTGCACTTGCCATCCCCCA
>NW_011146495.1:0-515 GCF_000146605.3 Meleagris gallopavo
GAGGAGATCCCCATCCCTCTGCTCTGCGCTGGTGAGGCCTCACCTGCAGTGCTGCGTCCAGATGTGGAGTCCTCAGTGCAGGGAGACATGGAGCTGTGCGAGTGCATCCAGAGTAGAGCCACAAACACGACCCGAAGGATGGAACCCCTCTCCTGTAGGCAAGGAGAGCTGGGCTGTTCAGCCTCCTGGAGAAGTGAAGGCTCCAAGGGAACCTGGTAACAGCCTTTCAATACCTAAAGGAAAGAACAAGGGAAATGGAGGTGAAATCTAAGGACAATGTCTTGTACAGTGAGGGTGCTGAGGCAGTGGCACAGGTTGCCAGAGACATGGTGGATGTGCTGGTCCTTTCAAGGGTGAGCCTGGCTCAGACTCTGAGCAACTTGATCTAGCTGTGGATGGTCAGCATGGGGGGAGTCGGGATCACATCGCAAACCTACCTGCCATACAAGCAGCGCAACAACATGGGGGTGCATGACGTTCATTACCTGCTGGACAGATCTCACACCACTGATTGG
>NW_011146496.1:0-350 GCF_000146605.3 Meleagris gallopavo
GGAACTGGGATTGTTTCTGTGGGAGAAGAGAAAGCTCTGGAGATAGCTCATGACAGCCTTCCAAGAATCAAAGGGAGCGCATAAGCAGGAGGGGGCAACGGCTGTTGAGGAGGGTGGATAGCGATAGGACAAGGGGAAATGGTTTTGAAGTGAGACAGGGGAGGTTTAGGTTGGTTATTAGGAGGCAGCTTTTCACGCCCAGGGTGGTGACGCACTGGAATGTGTGCTTGAGAGTCACTTCCAGGATGATCTGCTCCATGATCCGTGACCAGCACAGAGGTGAGACTGACATGCTGGTAGTTCCCCGCGTCACACTTTGTATCCTTCCTAAGAGGTGTGCTGTCACCTTT
>NW_011146497.1:0-361 GCF_000146605.3 Meleagris gallopavo
ACCCCATAGGACCCCATAGATCCCCATAGGACCCCATAGAACCCCATAGGACCCCATAGAACCCCACCCTCCCCCCCTCACCTGACCATCCTCCTATAGGCCTCTTCCGCCACCCCATAGATATGGGGGTCCATATCCCCCCTGTTCTGCCCGCTGTAGGCCCAGATCACGTCGTCCCCGTAGATGGGCAGCTCCTGGTACGGGTTGATGGCCACCAGCACGATGCCTGCCAATCACAAACACCCCCAGGTCCTCCAGCCCCGCCCCCTTAGTCCTCCAGCCCCGCCTCCAGTCCTCCAGCCCCGCCCCCAAGTCCTCCAACCCCGCCCCCATTCTCGACCCCAATCCCAAAGCCTATTAC
>NW_011146498.1:0-650 GCF_000146605.3 Meleagris gallopavo
GCACCAACATGGGGTGCATGATGTTCATTACCTGCTGGACACATCTCACACCACTGACTGGAGGAGCCCAGGCAATCCTTCAACTCCATCAGGCTGCAAAATGAAACCAGAAGAGACGCAGAACATCATTTAAAACACAACAAGGATGCACACAATGCCCTTAAAAAACACCCACCGCATGGATGCAATTAGCACATAGCCCTATTAATGACAGCCATCCAGCTTGAGATCCTCCAGAAAAGCAGAGCTCACAGCTCTGAAAGCAAGCAGGAATCACTCACCCCATTCTAAGGGCTCACCCCACACCCCAAAGGAAGCGGTCTCCAGATTCACATGCTGCTCTTACACCTAGCAGCCCTTCAGTGCACTTGCCATCCCCCAAAAAGACAAGATCACAGCCCTGAAAGAAAAAAAGAAACCACTTACCCCATCCCAAGGACCAATAGTCCCCACACTCTCAAGTGAAGGAAGCAGCTCCAGGTCCAAATACCTACCAGCCCTTAAGTACGCTCGGGGTCCCTGCTAAAAAGAGAGAGAGCAGCTCCACAATGGAGGAGAAAAAAAAAAGAAAAAATCACTCACTCCATCACCAAAGAACAAGGCATACTCCAAAGGAAGCACTCCCCAGGTTCAGATGCTGCCCCTACTCC
>NW_011146499.1:0-370 GCF_000146605.3 Meleagris gallopavo
AGTGAGGGTGCTGAGGCAGTGGCACAGGTTGCCTTTCAAGGTGAGCCTGGCTCAGACTCTGAGCAACTTGATCTAGCTGTGGATGGTCAGCATGGGGGAGTCGGATCACATCGCAAACCTACCTGCATACAAGCAGCGCACCAACATGGGGTGCATGATGTTCATTACCTGCTGGACAGATCTCACACCACTGACTGGAGGAGCCCAGGCAATCCTTCAACTCCATCAGGCTGCAAAATGAAATCAGAAGAGACGCAGAACATAATTTACAACACAACAAGGATGCACACAATGCCCTTAAAAAGCACCCACCGCATGGATGCAATTAGCACATAGCCCTATTAATTACAGCCATCCAGCTTGAGATCCT
>NW_011146500.1:0-347 GCF_000146605.3 Meleagris gallopavo
AAATACCTGTTTTTAACAAAAAATAACCCTTTTTCTCACACAAATACCTGTTTTTACACAAAAATACCCCTTCTTCTCCCACAAATACCTGTTTTTACATGAAAATACCCCTTTTTCTGCCACAAATACCTGTTTTTACACGAATATACCCCTTTTTCTCACACAAATACCTGTTTTTACACCAAAATACCACATTTTGTCACACAAATACCTGTTTTTACACGAAAATACCCCTTTTTCTCCCAGAAATACCTCTTTTTACACCAAAATACACCTTTTTCTCCCACAAATACCTGTTTTTACATGAAAATACTCCTTTTTCTCCCACAAATACCTGTTTTTACACC
>NW_011146501.1:0-428 GCF_000146605.3 Meleagris gallopavo
TGACACCTTTTCCAAGAAATAGTTGATTTTTCCCCAAAAATATGATATTTTCTCCAAGAAATGCCAGTTTTATCGCATACATACGACATTTTATACAGCAAATACCCGCTTTCTCCCAAAAATATGCCATTTTCTGCCAGGAACTGCAGTTTCCTCCCACAAATACCATTTTTCAACCAGAAATATGACATTTTCTCCCAGAAATACGCGTTTTCTCCCAAAATATGATATTTTGCACCAGAAATTCCAGTTTTATCACCGAAGATTCTACGTTTTCTACCAGAAATACCTATTTTCTCCTCAAAAATTACATTTTCTCCAGAAATACCAGATTTCTTCCCTTAAATATGACACCTTTTCCAAGAAATAGTAGATTTTTCCTCAAAAATATGATATTTTCTCCAAGAAATGCCAGTTTAATCGCAAAT
>NW_011146501.1:448-1045 GCF_000146605.3 Meleagris gallopavo
CCAAGAAATGCCAGTTTTATCGCGTAAATACGACATTTTATTCCGCAAATACCCGCTTTCTCCCAAAAAAATGCCATTTTCAGCCAGGAACTGCAGTTTCCTCCCTCAAATACCATTTTTTCTACAAGAAATATGACGTTTTCTCCCACAAATACCAGATTTTGCCCCCAAAACATGACGTTTTCTCCCAGAAATACTAGTTTTCTCCCAAAATATGATATTTTGGTCCAGAAATACCAGTTTTATCTCCGAAGACTCAACGTTTTCGACCAGAAACACCGATTTTCACCTAAAAAATGACATTTTCTCCCAGAAATACCAGTTTTCTTCCACAAAATATGACATTTTCTCTCAGAAATAGTAGATTTCACCCAAAAAATATGATATTTTCCCAAAGAAATGCCAGTTTTATCGTATAAATACGACATTTTCTACCACAAATACCTGCTTTCTCCAAAAAATATACGATTTTCTGCCCGGAACTGCAGTTTCCTCCCACAAATACCATTTTTCAACCAGAAATATGACATTTTCTCCCAGAAATACGCGTTTTCTCCCAAAATGTGATGTTCTGCACCAGAAATACCAGTTTTATTC
>NW_011146502.1:0-529 GCF_000146605.3 Meleagris gallopavo
CCTATTTTATCCCCAAACATGACATTTTCTCCAGAAATACCAAATTTCTTCCCCTTAAATATGACACCTTTTCCAAGAAAATAGTAGATTTTTCCCCCAAAAATATGTATATTTTCTCCAAGAAATGCCAGTTTTATCGCAAATATACGACATTTTATACCGCAAAATAGCCGCTTTCTCCCAAAAAATATGCCATTTTCTGCCAGGAACTGCAGTTTCCTCCCACAAATACCATTTTTCTACAAGAAATAGGACGTTTTCTCCCATCAATACCGTTTTTCAACCAGAAATATGACGTTTTCTGCGAGAAATAGTAGCTTTCTCCCAAAATATGATATTCTGCCCCAGAAATTCCAGTTTTATCACCGAAGACTCTACGTTTTTCACAAGAAATACCTTTTCTATCCCCAAACATGACATTTTCTCCAGAAATACCAGATTTCTTCCCTTAAATATGACACCTTTTCCAAGAAATAGTAGATTTTTCCCCAAAAATATGATATTTTCTCCAAGAAATGCCAGTTTTATC
>NW_011146503.1:0-905 GCF_000146605.3 Meleagris gallopavo
CCACCTCTCTCCAAGCCTTTGAACTCCACTGTCTCCACCCATCAAGTCTTGTTTGGAGCCTCGAACTGCCCCCTCAGTCCCAGCGGTCGTCATTTTGTCCCCTTCCCCCATTCAGTTTCTCAGGAGTCGTACATAGGGTACTATTATGAAGGTAGTGCACAGTAAGACTGACTGCCCACAGGGGTAGAAATTTTTGGTCACATTGGTGACAACTGGTATGTGATCTGTCTGTGTCTCAACCCACAAGTCCTTCCCTCATATTTTCACTCCCTGCTGAGGAGGAGAATGAGAGTAGCTGGGTGGGACTGGCAGCCCGCCAGGATGAGAGTGGTACAGGAGAGGCACTTGTTGTACCACAATGGTGCTGCAAGAAGAGACTCCTAATTACCTAACGTAGCCATTCTATAGCCATTTTCAGCAACTCAAGGCAGCAATTCACTCCATTCCTATTTTTGATTCTGTAATTAGTACTAACTGCCAGCCAGTCTTAGGAGAAGTTTGTTCTCAGCTGCTTTGATCAACCAGTACAGGCCTGGTTTACTTGTATTAAAATTACTTTAAACTCACCTGGCAAAGTTAAATCTCAAAAAGTATGACTTTAAACAAACAAACAAACAAACAAAAACATGGTGAGTAATTTTAAAGATTACTTCTAATGTGTATCACAGGAATTCAGAAGAAGTTGACCTTCCCTTCTTAGCTCTAGCCACGAGCAGCACTCATATCTGCAAATGAGCACTCATCCATGCCAGAAGACACTTTGTTCCAAAGAGAGCTGCTACAATGGGCTTCAGATGTATTTTTAAAGGGTGATAACAATGGGATCTTCTTTCTGTCACACAGCATGCTGTGTTAAAGTGGAATTTTTTAATTTAGTTTTGGGGTTTTTTTTTGGTTTTTTTTTT
>NW_011146504.1:0-442 GCF_000146605.3 Meleagris gallopavo
AGCCTGTCCTAAGACCTCTCCTCACACACTTGCCCAAAAGGCCAGAACCATTATTCCGTCTGCCAGGCTTACTCACAGAACACCAGGCTTCTCTCCACCGGGCATCACATGGACACAAACAGGCTGCTGGGGCGGGGAAGGCAATTTCACCTGAGCATCTCACCCCAGACGTTCCCTCCGCTCTGCTCTCCTGCAAAGACACGAGGAGAAAAGCCTCAGCTCCCCCGAGCAACAACTGGAAACAACTCCAGAAAATTCTCCACTCAAAACCAGTTCCTGCAGACACACAAAGGAGTCCTTCCAAGTTCACGTGTGCTTACGCTGTGGCCTTCGCAGGAACACGCTGCCTTTGTGCTGCTGGCTCCTGACGGCTCTTCTTCATCACCTTCTGGGCACAGCACAACAGCTTTTCTGGTACAAAATCTGGCCCTACATACCTTCC
>NW_011146505.1:0-809 GCF_000146605.3 Meleagris gallopavo
CCGCCGTTAAGGGAACACGGAGCAGCCATTTTAGAAGCGAGGCCACAGCTCTCCGCCCGCCTTTATCCGGGTACCGCCATTCAAGTGACCGGAGGAGTCGCCTCAGGGCGCGCCAACTGAAACCCGCTCCCCCCACATCGGGGTGCCCCCACTACGCCGTGTGGGCCGCAACTTTGGATGCGGGACCCCAGCGCTCCGTTATCCCCCTCCCCCCACATCCGGGTACCACCGCTATACGGTGCACACCGCCATTTTGGGGGCGTGGCCGCAGCCATCCGCGCCACCGCCTACATCCGGGTACTGCCGCAAATGGTAGCGGACGGCCGTGTTGCGGGCGTGGCTACAGCGCTAAGCTCCGCCCCCTCATCCGGGTACTCTCTGTAAGTCTAGCGGGCGGCCATGTTGAGGCGTGGCCACACCGTTCCGCCCTCCCACATCCGGGCACCGCCACGGCGGCCCCCAGCGGCAGAGTCGGAGGCGCGGCCGTAGAGGCCGCCCACCCCGCGCCAGAAAGCGCCAATGGGACAAAAGGCGCCACTCGGGGGAGTGGCTCCGCCGCTCCGCATCAGGAAACCGCCATCGGGACACACCGGGATCGCCGAGGGGGGTGCGGGGGGGAAGGGAAGGAAGGAGCGGTGCGAAAAAGGCGAAGCCCTGCAGAGGCGCAGCCAGCACTGCGCCGCTCTTAATGCATTCCTCCCAGCCCCCACCCGGGCTTGAAGCCAAACGGGCTCCTACGGGAGCTCTCGAGGTCGCTCCGTACCTTTTCCCGCCCGCCACGTTCACCCCCCCCCCGGTGTCTCCTCGGT
>NW_011146506.1:0-350 GCF_000146605.3 Meleagris gallopavo
GGTATTTTTGTGTAAAAACAGGTATTCTTGGAGAAAAAGGGGTATTTTTGTGTAAAAACAGGTATTTGTGGGAGAAAAAGGGGTATTTTCGTGTAAAAACAGGTATTTGTGAGAGAAAAAGGGGTATTTTTGTGTAAAAACAGGTATTTGTGGGAGAAAAAAGGGGTATTTTCGTGTAAAAACAGGTATTTGTGGGAGAAAAAAAGGGTATTTTGGTGTAAAAACGGGTATTTGTGGGAGAAAAAGGGGTATTTTGGTTTAAAAAACGGGTATTTGCGGGAGAAAAAGGGCTATTTTCGTGTAAAAACAGGTATTTGTGTGAGAAAAAAGGGGTATTTTTGTGTAAAAAC
>NW_011146508.1:0-542 GCF_000146605.3 Meleagris gallopavo
AACCCTAACCCTAACCCTAACCCTACCCTAACCCTACCCTATCCCTAAACTTAACCCCAACCCTAACCCTAACCCTAACCCTATCCCTAACCCTACCCTAACCCTAACCCTACCCTAACCCTTACCCTAAGCCTAAACCTTAACCCTAACCCTCACCCCAACCCTAACCGTAACCCGAAGCCTAACCCTAACCCTACCCTAACCCCAACCCTATCCTTAACCCTTATCCTAACCCTAACCCTAACCCTAACCCAAACCCTAACCCTACCCTAACCCTAATCCAAATATTACATTTTCTAACCAAGAATAGCAGTTGCCTCCCCAAGAATATGGAAATATCTCCCAGAAATACCAGTTTTCTCACCCAAAACCCAACCCTAACACTAACCCTAACACTAAGCCTAACCCTAACGCTAACCCTTACCCTAATCCTAACCCTAACCCTAACCCTAAACCATACCCTAACCGTAACCCAAACCCTACCCTAACCCTAACCCTAAACCTACCCTAACCCTAACCCTAACCCTACCCTATCCCTAACC
>NW_011146509.1:0-488 GCF_000146605.3 Meleagris gallopavo
CGTTCTCTTTCCCGGGACCCGGCGCTTCCCGGTCCTCGGGGCAGATGGGGTGGTTCGTAAGTAGTGAAGCGCCGGCTTATCAAATAAATAATTAAAAAAATAAATAAATAAATTGAAAAGGCTTCCTTAAAGAGCCTCACGTACCAACCGTAACTAAATATATACATAAATTTTACATCTGTACGTATACACAAGTTGAACATACCTGCTGGACACGGCGGGCTGTGTTATTTTAAAGGGAAATAAAAAGCCACACTCGGTTGCAAATTAGAAACTGCGCCCGACAGAAGCGGCGATGCCGGGGTTTCCCTTCCAACAGCCACATGTGCGGAGAAAGGCCGCGGTGCGGGCACAGCGCGCAGCCCGGGCGCTGGAGGCTGTTCCTACAAATGCCCTTAAACCTTTTCCTGCGCGCTGCAAAGTGACTCTGCCCCTTTTCCCCCTCTCGCTCTTTCTTTTCTCCGAAACTCACTTGTACTTAAGTTAAA
>NW_011146510.1:0-358 GCF_000146605.3 Meleagris gallopavo
GGGACAAACGAACCCATGAACCAGGAAAGGGGGAAGAGAGGTAGTGAAAAGGTAGGGAGATGGGCCTAACAACAAAACAGCGGCAACGAGCTCAGGGAGAAAATACTACTTTTCTAAGGAGGACAGCGGAATGCAAGATTCAGAAAAACAGATGAGGTTTTTCCAAAAGCAAGTGTCGAGTCTTGCACCTTGGAAGGAATAGCCGCAACTATCAGTACAGGTTGGGACACGACCTGCTGGGCAGGAGCTCTGCGGTGCGCAACCTGGAGGTCCAGGTGGACCACAGGTTGGCCATGGGCCAGCAGGGTGCCCTGGTGGCCAAGAAGGCCAATGGGATCCTACAGGGCATTCAAAGGAG
>NW_011146511.1:0-324 GCF_000146605.3 Meleagris gallopavo
TAGTCCTCCCTGTGCACCAGTGGCACAGCAGCAGAGGTGCGCTCCTGGGGCAGGCTGGTCTCGGAGCTGGAGGGAGCTTTCAGCGCGCCCTGTTGTTCTTCCTCGCCACTTGGAGGCCGCGCTGCCTGTGCTGGAGCCAGCTCTGATGCTTCTCCCTTCTTTTCTTGGGGCTCCTTTTGGGCAGAAGACGCCCCCGGGATCGCTGGCAGCTGACTGAAAGGACAGAGTGGGAGAGGTCTGCCTCTACACAGAGGGGGTGACGGCTTTGGGGCCGTATCCTGCAACCCCGAGCCAGGACCCTCGGCTGCAAGGCAGCCTTCCCCA
>NW_011146512.1:0-427 GCF_000146605.3 Meleagris gallopavo
GATTTTCCCATCACGTGTGGGTTGCGTGTGGAGGGAGAGGGACTGGCAGCTGCTTTACCTTTCTTGCCCCGGCCAAGACGTGGCAAAAGCCTTTTGGAGGCCCTGCAGGGTTTCCCGGGCGGTGGTTTGGGTGCAAACTCTCGCTGAAACCTGTACAAAAGGAGAAGACGCGGTGTGAGCCAGGGCTCCAGCTGCCCTTTCTGCTGGCTGGGATCAGCTGCTCACAGGCAGATTCTCGCATCGCCTTGAGGCCGTTCTTCCCAGGATCGACTGCGCCCCAATACCAAGGACTGTCCTGGGAAACGGGGTCACCCAGGCCACGGTGGGATGAAAATGTCCCCTAAATTCCTTCGTCTCTCCATCACATCTGCCTCGCAGAAATGTCCGCAGGCCAGGGAGCATTTCCTGGAGTGACTGGCTGAAATGT
>NW_011146512.1:2637-3764 GCF_000146605.3 Meleagris gallopavo
AACTCGCTCTGCAGGGCAAAGGAAAAGCAGGTCACACTCTGCTTCTGCCGCTGCTCCCACTGGCTCAGGGCAGGAGGGAGGCAGCAGATGGAAAATGTCGTCGCTGTCCCCAGCCCCACACAGAGGCAGCCCTGAGATGGTCCCCGTGCTGGGTCTGGCCCGCTCGGTGCCAGGACTGGCTGGCAGCTCTGCTCCCGTGCCGGCTGCGGACCCGCGTACCTTTGGCGGTGACCTCTGGCATTCTGTAGCCCCGCTGTGTGGCGGGGCCATCCTCCCAGAATTGTATCCTGGTCTGCTTCGCACCGGCACGATGCTCCCCATTGGCGCCAGCCATGCCGGAGCTCATCCTTCAGATGCGTCTGCCCTCTGCCAGATGCTCCTTCAGGATGCGGGACCCAGCGCCGGGCATCACCTTGATGCCCCCCCCGGGTGGCCGTGTCACAACGTCGCCATGGCGACACGGTGACAGCTGGCCGGTGCTGCCTGCTGCCCATGATGACGCCGGCACAGCAGCCTGCTGCCCACAGCCTGCTGACGCGGCTGGAGCCCAGCTCTGCCCCTTGGTGGCTGGCACTCCCCAGACCTGGAGCCCTTGTGTGCCGGCAGCATCACACCGCAGGTGTTGCTGGTGGCTCCTCGGGCAGGCTGGCCTCAGCGTCAGGTGCCGAGTCTGCCATCTTCTGCGGTCCTCCCTGTGCTGGCCTGAACTCCTTAGCCCTAAACTTCAGGCATTTGGCCCATCGGCAGCTTGCTGGCTGCAGCGCTCGCTTGCTCCCTTTGGGCACCAGGCTGGCCCTCGAGCTCCGTGAAGACCATGGGGCGGGTTTTGCTGCCTTTACTCAGCCCGGGTCTGGTGCTTGGCCTTGGGTTCCACGTTCGTTTGGCTGGATGCTCTTCAGGCAGCAGACAGCCCCGGAACACGCGTGCCCTCTTAGAGATGGCCAGCCGAACGCCTGGAGAGGGTGGGAGAGAGAACCGGCATTTCCAGGGAGCTTGGCAGCAGACGCCTGTTCTCAGTTTTCCTTCTAAAGTGAGCGTTCAGTTTCTCTAAGAGCAAGAGGAAGGAAATTTCATTTCAAAGAGCATTTCAAAGGAAATGTGGTACCCTGAAAACCAGCTGGGACGTG
>NW_011146513.1:0-355 GCF_000146605.3 Meleagris gallopavo
GCTCCGGACACTTTGCCGTAGCTAGGCCGAGAAATCGCGTTTCTCCCCGAACGCCGCTTTCAGCCGTCAGCAGCCGTCTCGTGTTCTCGCTTGCCGAGAACGGGCCACTTCAGCCGGCTGCTTTCCTCCGACGAGTGAGCGGGCTCCTGTGCGCACTTCGGAAAGGAGCGGTTTGCACTTCGCCTTGGTTACATGCAGAATGCACTACGCCTACCTCTGAATACTATGTCTCTGCCTTTATTTCGAACCACAATTCGTCCCATTGAGGTATGACAATGCTAGACATCTGCATTCAGAGAGGAAAAGAGTGGAAGAGAAAACCCTCTCCAATAAGGCATGTGGAAGTTCGAGGAGC
>NW_011146514.1:0-587 GCF_000146605.3 Meleagris gallopavo
ACTTCTTTTCCTCTTTTTCATATTTTTTCTTCTCTTTCTTCTCTTTTTTTCTTACTGTTTTTCTCCTTTTCTTTTCTCCTCTTTTCCCCCTTCTTTTCTTCTTTTTTTCCCCTCATTTTCCTCTTTTTTTCCTATTTTTTCTCTTTTCCACTTTTTTCCCTTTTCCACTCTTATTTTTTTCCTTCTTTTTTTTCTCTTTTTCATCTGTTTTATCTTTTTCCTCTTTTTCTTCCTCTTTTCCCCCTCATTTTCTGCTTTTTCTTCTATTTTTCCTCTTTTTTTCCTCTTTTCTCTTTCTTTTCCCTTTTCCTATTTCTTCTTTCTCTCCTATCTTTTTTCTCTTTTTCCTCTTTTTTTCTCCTTTTCCTCTCTTTTTATTCTTTTTCATCTCTCTTTGCTCCTTCTCTCTCTTTTTCCCCTTTTCCTCTTTTTCTTCTCTTTTTCTCCTTTTTATTTTCCTTCATTTCCTCTTTTTCCTCTTTTTTTTCTTTTTTCCCTCTTTATTTTCTCTTTTCCTCTCTTTTTTCTTTCTTTTTCCTCTTTTCCCTCTTTTTCTCTTTTCCTCCTCTTCTCTTCTGCTTTTTCTT
>NW_011146514.1:1057-4017 GCF_000146605.3 Meleagris gallopavo
CCTCTCTCTTTCTTTCCTTCTCCCTTTTCCCTTCAATTCCAGGCTCATGCTCCGCAGCTCAAACTGGAAAAAAAAGAAAAAAAAAGAAAAAAAAATCCATCTTAAACTGCTAAAATCACGCAGGTCGAGACCTTTCTGTTAACAATCCTCCACTCCGTCCTCGAAATCGAAAGCAGCCAAGGATTTTGCGGAAAATAATGGATCATTTTCCCATTTACCCACGATTCAAGGATTAATAACTAATCCCATCAAAGGACATCTGCTTAGATTGTTCCTTGTCAGTGAAAGTAAATAGAGCCTTTTACTCTTTAGACCTGGACTCCTCTGAGGTCATTGTGCCGAAGGAACCTCCTACCAGTGGCTGCTTTCTCTTCTGCCCCTGCTGTGCCCAAACCCGGAGGGAAAAAGCAAACTTTGCTGGTCCTGAACATCAAGGTTCAGTGCTGGAATGGGGCAGGACTTTACCAGAAGGCAACAAGCTGGGTCCCTGCCGTCCCCTTGCGACGGCTGAGGGCCGGAGCTGCAGCTCACGCCGCCCTGCTGCTGCTCCACAAGTTGCCCCCAGCCCCAAACTCCACTGTTTGGGTAATAAATGGGTGTTTTGACTCTTAATGAGAGCACGCGTGGGTTTGGGTGCAGAGGCTCTGAGAATGCAGAAAAATACAGGGGGGGATGCGCAGAAGCAGGGCTGGAATGGGGCACTGAGCCCCGTGGTGGGCAGCGATGTCAGCGCAGGGGGCAGGGATGGAGTGTGCAAGAGCTGGAGGAGGACAACCTCCTTCCTTTGATGGATGCTCCCCCACCGAAGCTGCTTTCAGGCAGAGCTTTTCTCTGAGGGATGCAGGAGGGATGCTAAGCCATGATGTGACCAAATTGCCCCAGCTGTTGGAGCTTCTGCCTGGGAGCTTCTGCTGCAAGCGGGGTGGGGGTGAGGCGACAGTGGGACCCCTGGGGGTGATGCTGAAGGGCACTTGGAGCCAGGCACTCTCTTCTTCTCCTTATGACGGGGTGGAAAAAGGCAGCGGTTGCACTGAGCCACACACGTGCCATTTCTCGTGGGCATTTCACAACATTTCAAAGTAGGTTTTTCTGTCTTTTGGTTTTTCTTTTTTTTTTTTAATTTCTTTTGCTTCCCCCTCCCCTCCAGAAGACGGGCTGAGCATCTCCACCAATACCAGCTATGGGTTTTGAGCTTGCTTTGGGAAACCTTCCTGGGAGAGAGAGAGAGACAAAACCTTCCTGGGAGAGAGAGGGAGACGTGGACAGAAAGAACTGCTGCTCAAACCTGCATGAAATACAGGAGGGATCCCAATGTGGGGCCCTGACCCCAAACCAATGCCTGCTCCGGGCTCTGAAGGGGGGCTTTTGGAAGCAGGGATTTCAGGCTGTGACCCCACTGTGCCAACCTCCATGGCTGGTAAGGCAGGCGCTGGCTCAGACGAAGCAAACAATTGCAGCAGAGCCAGTGGGAGTTCAAAAGGAGCGGCGCTGAATAAAATGATGGCAATTTCCCTTATTTTCAGCCGCTTAAAGGTGCACGCTGGGAATGTTTAAATATCCTTGTTATCCCCTCCAATACCTAGGGAACATTATTTGTAACGAGCGGGGCTGTAATCAGGCTGCACTCGTGCCAGGCAGCCCTTACAAATAAACGCCGTTCTCCAAAAGTGCCATTCAGATTCCAGGTCCCATCCAAAAGCCCTTTTTAAGGCTGAAGAAAAGGCAGCTGCCCTCCGGAGAGATCTGGGCAGCTGGATGAGCTGGAGACACTGCGCCCGATTTGATGAGATCAGAGCTCCCTTCGGTCTGGAGAAGGAGCTTCATTTTATTTGTGTCACTCCGCGTTTGGGGACGAAGTGGCAATGAGGATAACGCTGCATTCCGGGCTGTGGTGGTGTAGTAGAAATGAATTTGTTTTCAGGCTCCAACCCTTTCCCCTGTGAAGCTCAGCAGCGGTGCTTGGAATGCATTTAGCTGTGGTTTGGCTTTTTGGTCTCCATTGCAGGTAGGAAAGCCTTGCTGGGGAGAAGCAGGAGGGGAGCATGAGGATGAGGATGCGCCCTCGCCTTTCCATTCTTGGCTGGGATGGAGGCTGCAGTGCATGGAACAGCTTTGCAAGCCTTCAAATGGCTCCGGAGCATCACAGCTCTGTCCTTCAGTGCAAAACTGCTTGCTTGAAAACACTTGTTTTGGTTGCAATTTTACCCGTTGTGATGCTGAAAGGGTGGCATTGCTTGGCCCAGGAGCAGCAAAACCGCCTGCAGGATTCCTACTGCTTACAAAGAAAGGGCAAAGCACGGGGTGGGTGTTGATGCTCTGTAACTCACCCATCTCCAGACCCTTCTCCCTCTCCCCCCAAATCCACTGAGCTGCTCACACACCCGTGCCCCCAAATTCTGATGGGATTTCGAACAAAACCTGCGTGCTTCTGCCACAGCATCAGCAATGGGAGCTGTGATGGCAGCGCTGGGAGCACGGGGAAGAGGAGCACGTGGAGTCACATGTGCTTGCCTGGGTACAAATACTTAAAAAGCCCCCAAAAATCGTATTGGAACCATCTGTGGCATTTCTTACAGAGCTCAAACCTCTCCCAAATGGAGCCTCTCAGAGCCGGCAGGCAAAAAATGCAGGATTTTGCCTTAAAATTTTGCTCCATGTCAGGGCCCTGCACGCATCCAGCTGGATTGAAAGGGAGCTCTGCGCTCTCACCTCGCATGCATCCCTGCCTTCACCCCCTCCTGAAGCTCGCAGCCCCTTCACTGCAGCTCTTTGCCCTGTGCAGACCCGAGGGGGGTCTCGCTGCATTGCAAAACCCCCATCGGGATGCAAACACAGGGACAACCATCAGCTCCACAACGCGCGATGCATTTCGCCGTGCAAAAAAAAAAAAAAAAATAAATAATAATAAAAAAGCCCGGCGCTGGGTTCGCTTCGGGGCAGAATGGAGACGTCGCTTTGTG
>NW_011146515.1:0-330 GCF_000146605.3 Meleagris gallopavo
TGGATAGCGATAGGACAAGGGGAAATGGTTTTGAAAGTGAGACTAGGGGAGGTTTAGGTTGGTTATTAGGAGGAAGCTTTTTCACACACAGGGAGGTAGACGCACTGGAATGTGTGCTTGAGAGTCACTTCCAGGATGATCTGCTCCATGATCTGTGACCAGCACAGAGGTGTGACTGACATGCTGGTAGTTCCCCGCGTCACACTTTGTATCCTTCCTAAGAGGTGTGCTGTCACCTTTTTTCTCCTCACCAGGGACTTGACCTGACTGCCTCGACTTCTGAACTACCATGGAGAGTGGCTCGGGGACTGCAGCGGTGAATTCCCTCGG
>NW_011146516.1:0-661 GCF_000146605.3 Meleagris gallopavo
CAGTTCCTGGCGGAAAATGGCATATTTCCGGGAGAAAACTGGTATTTCTGGTAGAAAACGCTGATTTTGTTGTGAGAGAACTGGTATTTCTGTTCCAAAATGTCATATTTCATGGAGAAATCTGCTATTTCTGGAAGAAAACGTGATATTTCAGGGGAGAATACTGCAATTTCTGGGTGAAAAAGACGTATTTTGGGGGGGGGAAACTGCCGTTTCTGAGAGAAGATGTCCTATTTTCGGAGGGAAAACCGGTATTTCTGTGAAGAAAATGTGGTATTTCTGGGAAGAAAACTGCAATTCCTGGCAAGAAAATGTCACATTAGTTGGGGGAGAATCCTTGTATTTCTGGTAGGAAACGTTGTGTTTTGGGTGAGAAAACTGGTATTTCTGGGAGATATTGCCATATTGTTGGGGAGACAACTGGTATTTTTGGTAGAAAATGTAATATTTCAGGAAGAAAGGTGCAATTCCTGGGAGAAAACGTCATTTTGGTGGAGAAAACTGCCGTTTCGGAGAGAAAATGGCCTACTTCCGGGCGAAAACTGGTATTTCCGGTAGGAAACGCTGAGTTTTTGGTGAGAAAACTGGCATTTCTGGTACAAAACGTCCTATTTCTGGGAGAAAGCTGGTATTTCTGGGAGAAAATGTCCTGTTTCTGGTT
>NW_011146517.1:0-423 GCF_000146605.3 Meleagris gallopavo
AATCGCGCTTCTCCACGAACGCCGCTTTCAGCCGTCAGCAGCGGTCTCCTGTTTCTCGCTTGCCGAGAACGGGCCACTTCAGCCGGCTGCTTTTCTCCGACGAGTGAGCGGGCTCCTGTGCGCACATCGGAAAGGAGCGGTTTGCACTTCGCCTTGGCTACATGCAGAATGCACTACGCCTACCTCTGAATACTATGTCTCTGCCTTTATTTCGAGCCACAATTCATTCTAGTCAGGTTTTCCACTACTATACGTCTGCTTTCAGAGAGGAAAAGAGTGGAAGGGAAAACCCTCTCTAATAAGGCATTTGCAAGTTCGAGGAGCGACCGATGTAGTGGTCTCAGAGAGAGCGTGACAGAAAGTGGGGAGAGATCCTTTCAGGACTGCGGAGAAAAAACCCCCACTCGCAGGTAGTGCAGGAGG
>NW_011146518.1:0-315 GCF_000146605.3 Meleagris gallopavo
TGTAAAAAGCGATATTTGTGGGAGAAAAAGGGGTATTTTCGTGTAAAAACAGGTATTTGTGGGAGAAAATATGTTATTTTCGGTGAAAAACAGGTATTTGTGTGAGAAAAAGGGGTATTTTAGGTTAAAAACAGGTATTTCCTGAAAGAAAAAGGGTTATTTTCGTGTAAAAACATACCCTAACCCTAACCCCAAACCCAACCCTAACCCTAAACCTAACCGTAACCCTACCCCTACACCTACCCCTACCCCTAACCCTAACCCTAACCCTAACCCTAACCCTAACCCTAACCCTAACCCTAACCCTAACCCTAA
>NW_011146519.1:0-374 GCF_000146605.3 Meleagris gallopavo
AGGCTGCAAAATGAAATCAGAAGAGACGCAGAACGTAATTTAAAACACAACAAGGATGCACACAATGCCCTCAAAAAACACCGCATGGATGCAATTAGCACATGAATTACAGCCATCCAGCTTGAGATCCTCCAGAAAAGCAGAGCTCACAGCTCTGAAAGAAAGCAGGAATCACTCACCCCATTCTAAGGGCTCACCCCACACCCCAAAGGAGGCAGTCTCCAGATTCACATGCTGCTCTTACACCTAGCAGCCCTTCAGTGCACTTGCCATCCCCCAAAAAGACAAGATCACAGCCCTGAAAGAAAAAAGAACCACTTACCCCCTTCAAGGACCAATAGTCCCCCAAACTCTCAAGTGAAGGAAGCAGCTTC
>NW_011146520.1:0-641 GCF_000146605.3 Meleagris gallopavo
GTTACTTCGATGTTGGGACAATGGGGCCAACAGTGTGTGGCTGGATAGTAGAGAAGCTCGCCAACTGGGTGGCATTGCTAGGGACTCAGCCATTGACAGAGGTATTAGTACATGCCAGAACCAGGCCTTTACCCTCTGGAAGCAGATGTTGTTAGCTGTAAAAGAAAGATACCCCTTCAAAGATGATCTGATGCCTGAGAAAAAGAATGGGCTGATATGGAAGAAGGCATCTGTTATTTAAGAGAACATGCTGTGGTGGAAATGCTACATAGCCCCGATTTCATTCCTGACGAGCCAGACCAAGAGCATGATCCCGAGAGAGTCAGGTGTACACCAAACATGTGGCGTACATTCACAAAGACCGCACCAGAAAGGTACGCCAGCACATTTGCAGCAATGTATGGCAGAGGGGAAAGAAGACCCCTTATAAGTGAATTGGGTAATAAACTTCAAGACTTTGAGTTACATTTAAGCCCTCTGCGAGCTTGTGTTTCAGCCATTACAAAGGTAGCTGAAAAGCTGGACAGAATGGAAAACAAACAAGAAGATATAATAGACAAACTATCAACCGTGCCTGAAGCTGATAAATCCATGGAGGTAACGGATACATCAAATGGGGACCAGAATTCCCAAAACAGCCT
>NW_011146521.1:0-603 GCF_000146605.3 Meleagris gallopavo
GGGATGAAGGGATAAAATAGCACTCGGTGGGGGGGACGATGATAAAACAGCCCTCGGGTGGCGGTTTGGGGCGGGGTAGGCAATGAAACGGCGGCGTGGGGAGCGCTGAGCCCACCTGGTTGCCCCCCATCCCGTGGCAGGGGTACATGATGAGCGGCTTCCCCCCGTGGTTGTTCTCCCCGACGTCCAGGCAGCTGTTGGTGCCCTCGTTCTTAATCTGCACAGGGAAAAAATAATAATAATTATTAAATAATTATAATAATAATTATAAAATAATAATTAAAAATTAAAATAATTAAAAATATATAAATAAATAAAATATATATTCAATTTTATGTCTATATAGATATATATATATATTTCAATTTTACATATACTTTTCAATTTTACATATACTTTTTCAATTTTACATATACTTTTCAATTTTACATATACTTTTCAATTTTACATATACTTTTCAATTTTACATATACTTTTCAATTTTACATATACTTTTCAATTTTACATATACTTTTCAATTTTACATATACTTTTCAATTTTACATATATATATTTTTTCAATTAAAAAAATTAAAATGAAAAAACATCGAAAGAATTAAAAAA
>NW_011146523.1:0-607 GCF_000146605.3 Meleagris gallopavo
AAAGCATGGGGACTGCCCATACAGCTAGCTGACATCGTCCAGGCATGCCGGGATTGCGACGCTTGCTCCAAGATGAGACCGAGAGCCTTGCCCGAAACAACAGCCCCTCTTGCTAGAGGACATAATCCTCTCCAGCGATGGCAGGTCGATTACATCGGGCCCCTTCCTCGGTCTGAGGGGGCCAGATATGCCCTGACCTGTGTTGACGCTGCAAGTGGGCTACTGCAGCCTTATCCAGTACCGAAAGCAAACCAGGCATATACCATCAAGGCACTCACAGAACTGATGTCTGCCTACGGGACACCTCAAGTCATCGAGAGCCACCAACGAACTCATTTTACTGGTGCACTGATACAACGCTGGGCAGAAGAAAATAACATCGACTGGCGATTCCACCTGCCATATAATGCAACGGGGGCAGGCCTCATCGAACGTTATATAACGTAATCATGGTCTTCTTAAGGCTGCCCTGAAGACAGACTCCCAGTCTCTGCAGGGGTGACAAAGAGACTGTAGGAAACCTTGCGAGACCTGAATGAAAGACCCCGAGATGGTAGACCCAGTGCCCTGAGAATGTTGCAGACGACGTGGGCTACCCCGCTTAGGA
>NW_011146524.1:0-480 GCF_000146605.3 Meleagris gallopavo
ACGAGATCTTCCGATCTTCTGGACCTCTCTCCTCTTCTTTCTTCTCTTCTAACTGAGTCGAGATTCGTTTCATTTTCCGTCCTCTTACAGGGGCAAGTGACATCAATTGTGGTGCTTCCTGTAGTTGATCAGGTTGGTCAGTTCCAATGCTCTCATCCTCCAGTTCAGCTCGGAGCCTGTCTCGTTCGATTATGAGAGTATCTAGCTCAGATTGGAGGGTGTCTTGTTGAGATTGAAGACTGTTGAGTTTGGATTGCAGGGAGTCTCTCTCAATTCGGAGGGCATCTCTCTCAGATTGGAGGTTGTTTCTCTCGACCAGGAGACTCTCTCGCTCATTTTGCACTGTTTCCCTGAGACTCTCCTTTTCAATTTCACAAACTCTCTCCCTCTCCAGGATAGTATTGAATAAGGCCCGGTAAGCATTAGCCAGGCCCCAAATAATTTGGGCCTCCTCAGATCTTCCTGAGCCGCGACATTCCC
>NW_011146525.1:0-631 GCF_000146605.3 Meleagris gallopavo
CACCCCAAGTGACGTCACAACCCCCATATGACGCAATACCCCCAAAATGACATCACACACCCCATGTGACGTCACAACCCCCAAGTGACGTCACAGGCCCAAATTGACGTCACACACCCCTAAAATGATGTCAAACAGCCCAAATGACGTCACACACCCCATGTGACATCACACACCCCAAATGACGTCACAACCCCCAAGTGACGCAATACCCCCAAAATGACATCACACACCCCATGTGACGTCACACAACCACATGTGATGTCACACCCCAAAAATGACGTCACACACCCCATGTGACGTCACAACCCCCAAGTGACGTCACAAACCCCATGGGATGTCACACCCACCCATTTGACATCATAACCCAAAAATGACGTCACCCACCCCATGTGACGTCACAACACCCAAGTGACGTCACACCCACAAAATGACGTCACACACCCATTGTGACATCACACAACCCAAAATGACGTCACACACCCCATGTGACATCACACACCCCATGTGACGTCACACCCCCAAAAGGATGTCACACACCCCCATTTGATGTCACACACTCCGAATGAAGTCACACCTGCCATGTGACGTACAAACTCAAAATGACCTCACACACCTAAAATGACGTCAC
>NW_011146526.1:0-509 GCF_000146605.3 Meleagris gallopavo
GGGAGGAGATCCCCCATCCCTCTGCTCTGCGCTGGTCAGGCCTCACCTGCAGTGCTGCGTCCAGATGTGGAGTCCTCAGTGCAGGGAGACATGGAGCTGTGCGAGTGCATCCAGAGTACAGCCACAAACACGAACCCAAGGATGGAAACCCCTCTCCTGTAAGCAAGGAGAGCTGGGCTGTTCAGCCTCCTGGAGAAGTGAAAGGCTCCAAAGGGAACCTGGTAACAGCCTTTCAATACCTAAAGGAAAGAACAAGGGAAAATGGAGGTGAAATCTAAGGAAAATGTCTTGTACAGTGAGGGTGCTGAGGCAGCGGCACAGGTTGCCAGAGACATGGTGGATGTGCTGGCCCTTTCAAGGTGAGCCTGGCTCAGACTCTGAGCAACTTGATCTAGCTGTGGATGGTCAGCATGGGGGAGTCGGATCACAACGCAAACCTACCTGCATACAAGCAGCGCACCAACATGGGGTGCATGATGTTCATTACCTGCTGGACACATCTCACACCA
>NW_011146527.1:0-655 GCF_000146605.3 Meleagris gallopavo
AGAGACGTTGGAGTGGAACGAAGGCCCGCAGCTTTACAGGGGAAATTTACAGTCAGTGACTTTCCATCCGAAAGGTGAAGAGGAGTTTCTTTTGCAGCACCTATCACAATTGCTTTGGGGTTGTGTGGGTTTTTTCCATTATTAGAAACACAGAACTTGCTGAAACTAAGTTACCCTAATTGTGCCTGAGGTGTTGCAGCGAATTCCCACTCGCTTTGGACTCTGAGGACTCAGCTCACACACATCTGCCCCAGGGGCTCAGTTTGGCCACACAACGGTGCCGTTCCTTCCTGGTCAGGCAGGCAGACACGAGGTGTTCAAAGCCATCTGACGGCTGTCCTTGCCTGTTCTGCCTGCACCTGGACACATCGGGGCTTTCCAGATCTCAGGACACGTGCCTGAAACAAATGTTGGTTCTCCTCTCAGCAGAGCTGTTGGACAGACCTGTTGGCTCTAGAAATTAAACATGGCAGTGAGATGAGGCCAATGATGTAAGAGTAAGAGATGCTTTGGGATGCTTTTATGGCTGCACAGTGCCTCAGGAAGCAGTGACACCTGCCAGCTAAATAAAAGCTGTCCCTTAGATGCTGTGCTGTACAGCTGTGGAGCCACAGTGCTCCGCAACAGCTATAATGTGTCCTGGATTAAAAAAAAA
>NW_011146528.1:0-572 GCF_000146605.3 Meleagris gallopavo
CCTGCTGGACACATCTCACACCACTGACTGGAGGAGCCCAGGCAATCCTTCAACTCCATCAGGCTGCAAAATGAAATCAGAAGAGACGCAGAACATAATTTAAAACACAACAAGGATGCACACAATGCCCTTAAAAAACACCCACCGCATGGATGCAATTAGCACATAGCCCTATTAATTACAGCCATCCAGCTTCAGATCCTCCAGAAAAGCAGAGCTCACAGCTCTGAAATCAAGCAGGAATCACTCACCCCATTCTAACGGCTCACCCCACACCCCAAAGGAAGCAGTCTCCAGATTCACATGCTGCTCTTACACCTAGCAGCCCTTCAGTGCACTTGGGATCCCCCAAAAAGAGAAGATGACAGCCCTGAAAGAAAAAAAGGAACCACTTACCCCATTCCAAGGACCAATACTCCCCCACACTCTCAAGTGAAGGAAGCAGCTTCCAGGTCCAAATACCTACCAGCCCTTCAGTACGCTCAGGGTTCCCTGCTAAAAAACAGAGAGAGCAGCTCCACAATGGAGGAGAAAAAAAAAAAAAAAAAAATACACTCACTCCATCACCAAAG
>NW_011146528.1:2742-3527 GCF_000146605.3 Meleagris gallopavo
CACTTCCTTGCTGTTTCCACCGAGACCAACACATCTCTCCGTGCAGTTGTTACGGCACTTGGGAGCACCGCAGCTCTGCTGCCACCTGTTGGACACATACAGTCATGAAGGCACTGCCCTGCATCCGGGCCTCTTGCACAAACCTGTGCTCCTTGCTCGGAGCACATGGCTGCACTCTGCGCACAATGTTGCTTACCACCAGAGAAGGCTCAGGTACCCAACAACATTTTGGCTTCCATCTTGTCTGAGAACTGCTCATTATGCACAGCCCTCATCTTTGCTTCAGTTTGGTGAGGTAGGGACTGCCATTGCTTCCTCAGTCCCACAGACCCCTTCCCATCCCACACTGCCATGGGAGATCAGGTTCTGGACCACCTGAGGACCCAAACATCCACGAGTCTTTGGGTCCTGACGAGATGAGTCCCCGAGTTCTGAGGGAATTCACCGCTGCAGTCACCGAGCCACTCTCCATGGTATTTCACAAGTCGAGGCAGTCAGGTCAAGTCCCTGGTGAGGAGAAAAAAGGTGACGGCACACCTCTTAGGAAGGATAGAAAGTGTGACGCGGGGAACTACCAGCATGTCAGTCTCACCTCTGTGCTGGTCACGGATCATGGAGCAGATCATCCTGGAAGTGACTCTCAAGCACACATTCCAGTGCGTCACCACCCTGTGCGTGAAAAGCTGCCTCCTAATAACCAACCTAAACCTCCCCTGTCTCACTTCAAAACCATTTCCCCTTGTCCTATCGCTATCCACCCTCCTAAACAGCCGTTGCCCCTCCTG
>NW_011146529.1:0-461 GCF_000146605.3 Meleagris gallopavo
ATATGGTATTTTCTCCAACAAGGGACAGTTTTATCACAAAAATACGACATTTTCCACCACAAATACCAGTTTTCTCCCAAAAATATGCCATTTTCTGCCAGGAACTGCAGTTTTCGGCCAGAAATACCACATTTTTCTCTCAGAAATACCAGTTTTCCCTCCGAAAATAGGTCATTTTGTCCTAGAAAGTGGAGTTTTTCCCCAAAAAATACGCCATTTTCACCCAGAAATTGCAATATTCTACCCAGAAATATCACATTTTCACCAAGAAATACCAGCTTTCTCCCTGAAATATTACATTTTGTTCCAGAAATACCAGTTTTCTCACCCAAAACACGTTTCCTACCAGAAATACAAGGATTCGCCCCAAAGAATGTGACGTTTTCTGCCAGGAATTGCAGTTTTCTCCCAGAAATATCACATTTTCTCACAGAAATACCGGTTTTCCCTCCGAAAATAGG
>NW_011146530.1:0-439 GCF_000146605.3 Meleagris gallopavo
CCTCTGATCATCTTCGTGGCCCTTCTCTGGACCTGCTCCAAAAGCTCCACATCATTCCCGTGCTGGAGCCCCAGGCCTGGACACAGTGCTGCACATGGGGCCGCACCAGAGCCGAGTCGAGGGGGACAATCACCTCCCTCTCCCTGCTGGTCGCTCCTCTGTTAATGCAGCCCAGGATCTAGTTGGCCTTCTGGGCTGCAAGTGCACACTACTGGCTTATGTCCAGCTCTTTGTCCACCCAGGACTCCCCGAGTCCCTCCGCAGGGCTGCTCCAAGGCTTCTATGCCCAGTTGGTACAGCATCTGGGTTTCCCCTTCATCCAGGGACATCAACAGTGGGGTTGAGTGCACCCTAAGGACACCAAGCTGGTGGGTGCAGTGACACAGCAGAGGGACGGGATGCCATCCACAGAGACCTCAACAGGCTGAGCAGTGGGCAC
>NW_011146531.1:0-385 GCF_000146605.3 Meleagris gallopavo
GGGGGGGGGAGGGCGCATCGGGGCACTCAGAGCAACGGAATGCAATGGGGCACCCAGTGCAGTGGGGCACCCACCTCAATGGGGCACCCACTGCAATGGGGTGCCCACCTCAATGGGGCGCTCACCGCAATGGGGCACCCACCTCAATGGGGTGCCCACTGCAATGGGGCACCTACCTCAATGAGGCACCCACTGCAGTGGGGCACCCAACTCAATGGGGCACCCAACTCAATGGGGCGCCCACTGCAATGGGGCGCCCACCTCAA
This sequence comes from Meleagris gallopavo, assembly GCF_000146605.3. Lineage (NCBI taxonomy): Eukaryota > Metazoa > Chordata > Aves > Galliformes > Phasianidae > Meleagris > Meleagris gallopavo. The sequence continues at coordinate 267 of NW_011146531.1, forward strand.
TGGGGCACCCACTGCAATGGGGCACCCACTGCAATGGGGCACCCACCTCAATGGGGCACGTGGTGCGGAGCAGCACCTGGTGCATCTGAGCACCAGGAGGGCACCCCCACCCCCATCCC
>NW_011146532.1:0-514 GCF_000146605.3 Meleagris gallopavo
TGACATCACACACCCCATGTGATGTCACACCCACCCATGTGACGTCATAACCCAAAAACGTGACGTCACACACCCCATGTGACGTCACAACCCCCAAGTGACGTCACACGACCAAAATAACGTCACAGACGCCATTTGACGTCAAACCACCACATGTGACGTCACACCCCCATAATGACGTCACAACCTCCATGTGACGTCATACACCCCATGTGATGTCATAACCAAAAAAAGTGACGTCACACACCCCATGTGACGTCACAACCCCCAAGTGACGTCACACGCCCAAGATAACGTCACACACCCCTAAAATGACGTCATAAAACCCATATGAGGCAATACCCCCAAAATGACATTACACACCCCTAAAATGACATTAAACACCCCTAAAATGACGTCACACAACCAAATGTGATGTCACACCCACTCATGTGACGTCATAACTCAAAACAGTGACGTCACACACCCCATGTGACGTCACAAGCCCAAGTTGACGTCACACGCCCAAAATGAC
>NW_011146533.1:0-384 GCF_000146605.3 Meleagris gallopavo
ATGATTTCCCACACCCCCATTTGACGTCACACACACCGAATCAAGTCACACCTGCCATGTGACGTCACAAATTTCGAAAACTAGGACCCTCCGCCAACGGGACCAAAAAAGTGACGTCACACACCCATTGTGACATCACACAACCCAAAATGACGTCACACACCCCTAAAATGACGTCACACACCCCATATGACGTCACACCACCACATGTAATGTCACACCCCCATAATGACGTCACAACCCCCATGTGACGTCACACACCCCATGTGACGTCACAACCCCCAAGTGACGTCCCACGACCAAAATAACGTCACAGACGCCATTTAACGTCAAACCACCACATGTGACGTCACACCCCCATAATGACGTCACAACCCCCATGTG
>NW_011146534.1:0-498 GCF_000146605.3 Meleagris gallopavo
GACCCCACGTGACCCCAATGACCCCCGGTGACCCCATGTGACCCCATGACCCCATGTGACCCCATGAGCCCGTGACCCCCCGTGACCCCATGACCCCCCCGTGACCCCGCGCTGACCCCGTGACCTCTGACCCCGCAGGCCCTGCCCCCGTCGCACAGCAGCCGCTTCCCCTCAGTCGGCCGCTGGCTGCGGCGCTGCTGGGAGCTGCCCCAATTCGGCGCCATTTTGGGGCCGCTGCCCGACAGCGACCGCAAGGACGGCCCTCAAGAGGGCGCTAGCGAGCCGCACGAGGGCGCCAATCAGCCACACGGGGGCGCCAACGAGCCGCACGAGGCTGATGAGGGCGTTAATGAGGTTAACGAGGGCGCTAACGAGGCTCCCAAGAGCGCCGCCCAGCTGAGGAAGGAGGCCAAGAAGAGGGAGAAAATGCAGCGCTACCAGAACAAGCAGCAGAGGGCCGGGCAGGTGGGGCTGGGGGGCCTGCGGTTATGGGGTCGG
>NW_011146535.1:0-502 GCF_000146605.3 Meleagris gallopavo
GCTGAATTCGCACTTGTCGGCATCGGAATCGCACTCCTTCTCTCTCACGCGTAGAAAGAGGCATTCGCGCTGAACCGCTCCGGAGTCTTGGCAGTACATGGCCGAGAAATCGCGCTTCTCCACGAACGCCGCTTTCAGCCATCAGCAGCGGTCTCGTGTTTCTCGCTTGCCGAGAACGGGCCACTTCAGCCGGCTGCTTTTCTCCGACGAGTGAGCGGGGTCCTGTGCGCACATCGGAAAGGAGCGGTTTGCCCTTAGTTTGCCTACGTGCAGAATGCACTCGACTAGCTCCGTATACTATGTCTCTGCTTTATTTCGAGCCACAATTCATGCTAGTGAGGTTTTCCACTGCTACACATCTGCATTCAGAGACGAAAAGATTGGAAGGGAAAACCCTCTAATAAGACACCTGGAAGTTCGAGGAGAGACAGATGTAGTGCTCTCAGGGAGCACGTGACAGAAAAGTGGGGAGTGATCCTTTCAGGACTTCGGAGAAAAACCC
>NW_011146536.1:0-716 GCF_000146605.3 Meleagris gallopavo
TACAGTGAGGGTGCTGAGGCAGTGGCACAGGTTGCCAGAGACATGGTGGATGTGCTGGCCCTTTCAAGGTGAGCCTGGCTCAGACTCTGAGCAACTTGATCTAGCTGTGGATGGTCAGCATGGGGCAGTCGGATCACATCGCAAACCTACCTGCATACAAGCAGCGCACCAACATGGGGTGCATGATGTTCATTACCTGCTGGACACATCTCACACCACTGACTGGAGGAGCCAGGCAAGCCTTCAACTCCATCAGGCTGCAAAATGAAATCAGAAGAGACGCAGAACAGAATTGAAAACACAACAAGGATGCACACAATGCCCTTAAAAAACACCCACCGCATGGATGCAATTAGCACATAGCCCTATTAATGACAGCCATCCAGCTTGAGATCCTCCAGAAAAGCAGAGCTCACAGCTCTGAAAGAAAGCAGGAATCACTCACCCCATTCTAAGGGCTCACCCCACACCCCAAAGGAAGCAGTCTCCAGATTCACATGCTGCTCTTACACCTAGCAGCCCTTCAGTGCACTTGCCATCCCCCAAAAAGACAAGATCACAGCCCTGAAAGAAAAAAAGAAACCACTTACCCCATTCCAAGGACCAATACTCCCCCACACTCTCAAGTGAAGGAAGCCGCTTCCAGGTCCAAATACCTACCAGCCCTTAAGTACGCTCAGGGTTCCCTGCTAAAAAAGAGAGAGAGCAGCTCCACA
>NW_011146537.1:0-459 GCF_000146605.3 Meleagris gallopavo
CACAGCACCGCACACAGCACCGCACAGAACCGCACACAGCACCGCACACAGCACCGCACAGCACCGCACACAGCACTGCACACAGCACCGCACAGAACCGCGCACAGCACCGCACACAGCACCGCACAGCACCGCAGTGCCGCACCGCGGATCAGCCACAGGTCCTCCTCTGCAGAGCTCCTCCTGCTGCCGTTCTCCCTCCCCCTGCCCGTGTTGGACGTCCCAGGGCTCCTCTCTGCCTGCAAGGGGAATGGCTTTAAATTGTGGGAGGGCAGATTTCAGCTGGCTGTCAGGGGAAGTTGTTTGCTGTGAGAGTGGGGAGGTGCTGGAACAGCTGCCCAGAGGCTGTGGATCCCCGTCCATCCCTGGAGGTGTTCAAGGCCAGCAAGGATGGGGCCCTGGGCAGCCTGGGCTGCTGTGAGATGTGGAGGTTGGTGGCCCTGCATGTGGCGGGGGTTG
>NW_011146538.1:0-303 GCF_000146605.3 Meleagris gallopavo
CCAAGGGGTCGATTAGGCCAAGAGAATAGGGGCAAGGAACACAAAAAATACGGAGGACAAGAGAATGTAATAGTGAAAACAGTGCAAGACCAGAGACAAGCAAGACACAGAACTAAGAGGATAGGCAACCTTCTGGGCACCATGAAGCGCAATTCAGAGCTCTGGGGGAACCCTATTGTGCCGGGCTCTGGAATGGGTAAACGCTGGCGGGTGTGCATCGCCCTTACCTGCTGGGCAGACAATGACCAGTCAGCGAAGTGAGGTTCCGGGGCATGCCGGGAAATGCACATTCCACTTCCTTGC
>NW_011146539.1:0-755 GCF_000146605.3 Meleagris gallopavo
TGAGAATTTTTTGTTATTTTGGGGGTGGATTTGGGCTGACAGGACAATCCTTCTACAGGCTACTGGTTTCTGTTAAATCAGCAAATTGTATTTTGTTGTAGGGACGGAGCCTGCGCGTCCGTGGAATGGTGCTGGGCAAGGGGGGAAACGGAAAGCCTGCACTGGTAAGAAGCTCTTGTGAGCTGTGGTGTGGGTACCTGCCTCTAAATGGGGCTGCATGCAGGGCGGCGTGTGATGGAGGAGAGAGGAAATGATGCTGCAGATCTGTGCTGACTGCAGAAATGGGACAGTGTTGAATCAGCAGAAAGGCACTGGAAGAAACTATGCTTGAAGACCAGAAATTTGTGTCTGATTGTGCTCAAGTCTTCCTCCAAAGAGATGCTCTTCATGTCTTTCTTGTTTCCTTTCTGTCAGAAGCTGATGCCAGTGGCCTTCCTCTGAAGCGCAGCCTTGCAGAAAGGCAGGAGGGAGCTACAGACCATGATATGACACCCATGAGAGGTACAGGCACACAACAGGCATCTGGGTTAGGTGCACTGTCTTTCTAACGAGGCTTTCTGTCTGTTCTTCCCGGGACTGTTCTCATTGCGTGTTGCTTGGGGTCTTAATCCCCGGGATTTACAGTTACCTTCCGTGTGCTGATTTGAAATACAAACCCACAGTTCACCCACGATCCTCAGATCCGTGACCGTGAACACTCCAGATGAGATGCACTAGCATTGTGGCCCATTTTGCAGACTGGAAGGAGGATTGCA
>NW_011146540.1:0-434 GCF_000146605.3 Meleagris gallopavo
TCAGGTTGGTCAGTTCCAATGCTCTCATCCTCCAGTTCTAGCTCGAAGCCTGTCTCGTTCGATTATGAGAGTATCTAGCTCAGATTGGAGGGTGTCTTGTTGAGATTGAAGACTGTTGAGTTTGGATTGCAGGGAGTCTCTCTCAATTCGGAGGGCATCTCTCTTCAGATTGGAGGCTGTTTCTCTCGACCAGGAGACTCTCTCGCTCATTTTGCACTGTTTCCCTGAGAACCTCCTTTTCAATTTCACAAACTCTCTCCCTCTCCAGGATAGTATTGAATAAGGCCCGGTAAGCATTAGCCAGGCCCCAAACAATTTGGGCCTCCTCAGATCTTCCTGAGTCACGACATTCCTGTCTCAAATATCTGTTTAAATTTTCAGGGTCTTTCAGGTGTTCTGGAGTAAAGTTCCATGACACCGAAGATTTCCATCTC
>NW_011146541.1:0-402 GCF_000146605.3 Meleagris gallopavo
CGACCCACAGAGACCCATAGAGACCCATAGCGACCCACTGCGACCCATAGAGACCCAGAGAGACCCATAGCGACCCACTGCAACCCACTGCGACCCATAGAGACCCAGAGAGACCCATAGCGACCCACTGCGACCCATAGAGACCCAGAGAGACCCATAGCGACCCACTGCGACCCACAGAGACCCATAGAGACCCACAGCGCCCCACTGCAACCCATAGCGATCCATAGAGACTCAGAGAGACCCATAGCAACCCACTGCGCCCCACAAAGACCCACAGCACCCCACTGTGCCCCACAGTGCCCCACAGCACCCCATAGAGACCCATAGAGACCCACTGCGCCCCACAGAGACCCATAGAGACAGATAGAAACCCACTGCACCCCACTGCGCCCCATAGCA
>NW_011146541.1:422-1331 GCF_000146605.3 Meleagris gallopavo
GCCCCATAGCGACCCACTGCGACCCATAGAGACCCACAGCGACCCATAGAGACCCACAGCGACCCATAGAGACCCACAGAGACCCACTGCACCCCATAGAGACCCACAGAGACCCATAGAGACAGAGACCCACTGCACCCCACAGCGCCCCACTGCGACCCATAGCGCCTGACAGAGACCCACAGAGACCCATAGCGACCCACTGCGCCCCATAGAGATCCACAGAGCCCCACTGCCTCTCACAGAGACCCATAGCGAACCATAGCAACCCACTGCGCCCCACAGCACCCCATAGAACCTCATAGAGACCCATAGATACCCATAGCACCTGATAGAGCCCCACAGTGCCCCACTGTGCCCCACAGCAACCCATAGAGCCCCATAGCGCCCCATAGAGACCCACAATGCTCCACTGCACCCCATAGCGCCCGATAGTGCCCCACAGCACCCCTCTGTGCCCCATAGCGCCCCACAGCACCCCATAGTGCCCCATAGCAACCCAGAGAGTCCCATAGCACCCCATAGCGCCCCACTGTGCCCCATAGCACCTCACAGCACCCCATAGCGCCCCATAGCAACCCATAGAGACCCACAGAGACCCATAGAGACCACAGTGCCCCACAGCACCCCATAGTGCCCCACAGCACCCCATAGTGCCCCACAGCGCCCCATAGCAACCCACAGTGCCCCATAGTGCCCCACAGTGCCCCATAGCACCCCTTAGCGCCCCATAGCGCCCCATAGTGCTCCATAGAGCTACAGAGTGCCCCATAGTGACCCACAGCCCCACAGCACGTCTGCCCCACATCGCCACCACCCCACATCTCACCATAGGAACCCCCACACAACCCTATAGGGACCCCATAAGACCCACAGAACCCCACACAACCCTACAGCTGACCTGTCACA
>NW_011146542.1:0-538 GCF_000146605.3 Meleagris gallopavo
AACTGCCGCTGTCGGCCTCTCCAACGCTTCTGCAGTGGCTTCCTTGGCCATCCCCTGCAGCACTGCACCTCAGAAGAAATACTCAAAGTTCATTCCTCCATCCTTCATGACAGAGGACTGAAGAAACTCACTTTTGCATGGCAGGAAGGACGCTCTGTCCCCACTGCGTCCCTCTGTGCGCTGCAGGGCGCAGCTGGATCTCTGGCAGCCTCCTGGCTGCTGCTCCCAAACACGGGGAACCGCGCGGCGCTGCTTCTGAGGAGAGAAAGGAAGAAACGTCGGTGGGGACGGGCAGCCAAGGTTTGCACAGAGCTTCCAGGTCGTGCCAGAGATAGATTATCAGAGTGCTGAGAAATTAATTATCACTAAGGGAAAATACAGCCTAAGCCATGTCCATTCATTAGCCCAGGCTGTCAGCAGCGAGCGCAAAATCCAACTGGTTTTTGAGGTCACAAAGGACCAGCAGGGCTCCTCCTGCTCCACCTCTTCCCTTAAAAATGAGAAAAAAGAAGAAACATCACACAAAAGAAACCCAGCC
>NW_011146543.1:0-331 GCF_000146605.3 Meleagris gallopavo
GTTGGTGCGCTGCTTGTATGCAGGAGGTTTGCGATGTGATCCGCTCCCCCACTGCTGACCATCCACAGCTAGATCAAGTTGCTCAGAGTCTGAGCCAGGCTCACCTTGAAAGGGCCAGCACATCCACCATGTCTACTGGCAACCTGTGCCGCTGCCTCAGCACCCTCACTGTAGAAGACATTTTCCTTAGATTTCACCTCCATTTTCCCTTGTTCTTTCCTTGAGGTATTGAAAGGCTGTTACCAGGTTCCCTTGGAGCCTTCACTTCTCCAGGAGGCTGAACAGCCCATCTCTCCTTGCTTACAGGAGAGGGGTTCCATCCTTGGGTTCG
>NW_011146544.1:0-343 GCF_000146605.3 Meleagris gallopavo
CGGCGGCGGTGGGAGCCGTATTCGACATCTCCAACGCCGACCGGCTGGGCTTCTCGGAGGTGGAGCAGGTGCAGATGGTGGTGGATGGGGTCAAACTGATGGTGGAGATGGAGAAGAAGCTGGAGCAGAACCACCCCATAGACGACATGATCCCGGCCCAGAAGTAACGCCGCCCCACGGCCGGCCGACCGACGGCCCCACAGCCGACGGCCCCACAACCAACCAACGGCCCCATAAGCAACCAGCAGCCCTGCAACCAACCAACGGCCCCATAAGCAACCAGCAGCCCTGCAACCAACCAACGGCCCCATAAGCAACCAGCAGCCCTGCAACCAACCAACGG
>NW_011146545.1:0-355 GCF_000146605.3 Meleagris gallopavo
CATCCAGAACCCAACAGAACCCAACAAATCCCAACTAAACCCCACAAAACCCAACAGAACCCAACAAATCCCAACAAAACCCAACAAATCCCATCCAGAACCCAACAGAACCCATCACAAACCCAACGAATCCCATCCAGAACCCAACAAATCCCATCCAGAACCCAACAGAACCCAACAAATCCCATCCAGAACCCAACTAAACTCAACGAATCCCATCCAGAACTCATCAGAACCCAACAAAACCCAACGAATCCCATCCAGAACCCAACAGAACCCAACAAATCCCATCCAGAACCCAACAAATCCCATCCAGAACCCAACAAACCCAACAGAACCCAACAAACCCCACTGA
>NW_011146546.1:0-551 GCF_000146605.3 Meleagris gallopavo
TCCGTGGAAGGCAGACGGATGAAAATGGCGCCTCCCTATGTGGGCATGTGGGAGGGATTTCCTGTGCTGGGCCCTCCCACCTCCGGTCGGGCCGATTGACATTGGGTTCTGCCCTTCGCCTGAGGCTTTTTCCCACCGCGGCATGCAGTCGGCACAGCGCTGCCAGCTGCTGACCAGGAAGAGCGGCGGGCCGGAGACAGAGGTGTGTGGAGCAGTAGCAGCAGTTTTTACACGCCAGAGCGTTCCGTGTCTGGCTGCCCGAGTGGTAAGAGGTGTTCTGTTGCGCATTGGGCGTAGTCAGGAGGGCTTCCGATTCCCAGAAATGGAGGGGGGCTGTGTGAGAGTGCTGGGGAGTGGTTCTGTCCCCCTTTCTGGAGGGCAAGCCGGACAGATGCTGTTGTTATCAGGGAAGATGAGAGAGCCGTAGACCTGCACCTTGTGCCTGTGCGCTCCAGGGCTTGCTGATGCCCAAGAGCCATCTTTTGGCCGTGTAGCAAATGAAGGACAAGGCCCCACGTCCTTTGGGAGGGTGTGTGTGTGTGGCAGGGTAA
>NW_011146547.1:0-623 GCF_000146605.3 Meleagris gallopavo
GGCAGGGAACGCCAAAACTGAATGCCGACATGAATGTGGCAACACAAAGCCAAGGGGTCATTAGGCCAAGAGAATGGGGCAAGGAACACAAAAATAGGAGGACAAGAGAATGTAATAGTGAAAACAGTGCAAGACCAGAGACAAGCAAGACACAGAACAAAGCGGATAGGCAGCCTTCTGGGCACCATGAAGCGCAATTCAGAGCTCTGGGGGAACCCTATTGTGCCGGGCTCTGGAATGGGTAAACGCTGGCGGGTGTGCATCGCCCTTACCTGCTGGGCAGACAATGACCAGTCAGCAAAGTGAGGTTCCGGGCATGCCAGGAAATGCACATTCCACTTCCTTGCTGTTTCCACCGAGACCCAACACATCTCTCCGTGCAGTTGTTACGGCACTTGGGAGCACCGCAGCTCTGCTGCCACCTGTTGGACACAATACAGTCATGAAGGCACTGCCCTGCATCCGGGCCTCTTGCACAAACCTGTGCTCCTTGCTCGGAGCACATGGCTGCACTCTGTGCACCATGTTGCTTACCACCAGAGAAGGCTCAGGTACCCAACAACATTTTGGCTTCCATCTTGTCTGAGAACTGCTCATTATGCACAGCCCTCATCTTTGCTTTG
>NW_011146548.1:0-388 GCF_000146605.3 Meleagris gallopavo
TTTGCGGTATAAAATGTCGTATATTTGCGATAAAACTGGCATTTCTTGGAGAAAATATCATATTTTTGGGGAAAAATCTACTATTTCTTGGAAAAGGTGTCATATTTAAGGGAAGAAATCTGGTATTTCTGGAGAAAATGTCAATGTTTGGGGATAAAATAGGTATTTCTGGTGAAAAACGTAGAGTCTTCGGTGATAAAACTGGAATTTCTGGGGCAGAATATCGTACTTTTAGGGACGAAAGCTACTATTTCTCGGAGAAACATCACTATTTCTGGTTGAAAAACGTTATTGATGGGAGAAAACGTCCTATTTCTGGTTGAAAAATGGTATTTGTGGGAGGAAAACTGCAGTTCCTGGCAGAAAAAAGGCATATTTTTGGGAGAAA
>NW_011146549.1:0-419 GCF_000146605.3 Meleagris gallopavo
GAAATATGGGATTTGTGGGAGAAAAGTGCAGTTCCTGGCAGAAAAATGGCGTACTTTTTGGGGAGAAGCGTGGAATTTCTGGGAGAAAAATGGCGTATTTTTTGCGAGAAAACTGGTATTTCTGAGAGAAAATGTTATATTTTTGGGGAGAAAACTCCTATTTCTTGGAGAAAATGTCATATTTTGAGGATGAAAACTGGCATATCTGGGAGAAAATGCCGTGTTTTGGGGGACTAAACTGGAATTTCTGGTAGAAAACGTTGTGTTTGTCAGGTGAAAATTGGCATATCTGGCACAAAATGTCATCTTTCATGGAGAAAGCTTGTATTTCTGGGAGAAAACGTCATCTATAATTGGAGAAAACTGTTATTTCTAGGAGAAACCGTCATATATCAGGGGAGAATACTGCAACTTCTGGG
>NW_011146550.1:0-653 GCF_000146605.3 Meleagris gallopavo
GGGCTCGGGCCGGGCAGGGCGGGAGCTGGGATTCCCCCCCGAGCCGCCCGCGTGAGACGTGCGGATTTCCCCTCCCGAGTGACGGTGGATTTCATCGCGCTTCGGGGTTTTCGGGAGAAGAGTCCCTGCGGAACGCGCGCGGCCCACGGTGATGGGGCAGCGGGGCGCGGTGCCGCTCCCGGACGGCTCCGGAGGAATGAAATGAAAGCGGCTTTCCGTGGCTCCAGGCTCGGGCTGCGCCCTCCGGATCCCGCTCTCTCCTCGTCGTTACGGAAAGAAATAAAACGAACGAATATCTCCCGGTTCGAAGGCGGACAGCGCGCGGTGTCACTGAAAAGACGGAGAGTTTTTTGTGCTGGAAGTCAAAACCGCAGCCCGAAATGAACTCCTCGAGCTGCCCCGGGGCCGGACGGGGCCGATGGGAGAGGCCGGGACCGGAGAGCCTGCGGGGAGAGCTCGAGGCCGGGCGGAGGGCGGGCGGGCAGCGCGCTGTCCTTGCAAGTGTTGGGGGAAAGGGAGCGTGAGGCACCGGGAGTGCATCCATTGGGGTCGGTTTTGGTGAGAAGAAGGTCCTGCAGCGAGCAGGGGGCAAGCCGTGAGGGGAAGGGCTGTTAGGTGCAGGGTGCTTTTTTTTTTAAAATCTTTCTTTCTTT
>NW_011146551.1:0-407 GCF_000146605.3 Meleagris gallopavo
AGAAGAATCATTTAATATGTCTCAAAGCCAGCGCTGAACAATTGGGAAGGAATAAAAGCACTTCATGGAAGTACTCCACTGGCATTCACGGGACTGAGAAAACAGCCCAGGATGAAGTCAGCTGAGAGCTGAGAACACCCAAATCCAACAGTGGTACCTTCACAGGTCCCTTCCCACTCTCAGCATTCTACACTTCTGTCATCTCTAGGCCAAAATGTTTGTGTGTTTTAACTACCAAGAATGAGTGCTACAGTTACACACAGGCTCTCTCCCACTTGTCTGTGACTGTATTATAGCTCACCTTTTGTACTCACAGTTTTACAGGGGCAGACACCCCTCACATCGGCCTCTAAGTGCTACATCATCACTACTGCTTCATATTTGTCAGAGAGCTCTATGGGAGCTCA
>NW_011146552.1:0-563 GCF_000146605.3 Meleagris gallopavo
TAGACCTCCCGGCAAGGTCACCTGTTGCTCTCTTCTCTGCCTGCGCTGCTTCGCTTGCGCTTCTCTGCCTGCGCTGCTTCGCTTGCGCTTCTCTGCCTGCGCTTCTCGCCTGCGCTTCTCTGCCTGCGCTTCTCATCTCAGCGTTGTGGTAAGGCCGATCCACCATCAATTTCACATTCTCTCTCCTTATAAAATTCTGTTGATTACCATATTTAGTAAATTACTTGTTTTACCTCAGATTGTTGCCACTGTTTTCAATTATTTCGGGGTCCCTTATTTCTTTTTTTTCCGGGGGCGCGGATCCGCGGATCCCTCCGCCCTTCTAGTCACGGAACCGGGCCGAACCAGCCCGTAAACCGTTGACATTCTTGGTGGAGAATGCGGGCAACAGTTGCTTTTTAGCTTTTTGAACAAATCTCTCTCTCCGCTCTCAGACAGCTTCATTGGGAAAGTTTATCTGTTTCACCAGTACTGTCTGAAAGCGTGACCTTGAAAAGTCCAGGCGGACGGCCAATACTCTAGGATATTTGTAAACTTTGAGCCTTGCTATCTTGTTTCTGTAA
>NW_011146553.1:0-544 GCF_000146605.3 Meleagris gallopavo
TTTGTCCACCAGGATCCCCGAGTCCTCCGCAGGGCTGCTCCCAAGGGCTTCTACGCCCAGTTGGTACAAGCATCTGGGTTTCCCCTTCATCAGGGACATCAACAGTGGGGTTGAGTGCACCCTAAGGACACCAAGCTGTGGGGTGCACGTGACACAGCAGAGGGACGGGATGCCATCCACAGAGACCTCAACAGGCTGAGCAGTGGGCACAAATCCAAGTGCAGGGTAGGTAGCTGGGATGAGGGAACACCCACCACCAAAACATGCTAGGGGATGAAAGGACTGAGCGTAGTCCTGCTCCATAAGGCCTGGGAGTACTGGTGGGTGGGAGCTGGACACAAGCCAGCAATGGGCCCTTCCAGCCCAGAAAGCCAACCGTATCCTGGGCTGCATCCAAAGATGCGCAGTCAGCGGGCGAAGGGAGGAGATCCCCATCCCTCTGCTCTGCGCTGGTCAGGCCTCACCTGCAGTGCTGCGTCCAGATGTGGAGTCCTCAGTGCCAGGGGAGACATGGAGCTGTGCGAGTGCATCCAGAGTACAGTCC
>NW_011146554.1:0-489 GCF_000146605.3 Meleagris gallopavo
AAAATCACTCACTCCATCACCAAAGAACAAGGCATACTCCAAAGGAAGCACTCCCCAGGTTCAGATGCTGCCCCTGCTCTTCCCAGCCCTTACATGGGATCAGGGAGGGGTGGAGCCTGGCTCTGCCCCACTCCACAGCCAAACTGCCCCCAGCTGTGCTCGCAGGGCTGCACCCCACCCCCAGGTGTTGCCACAAAAACAGGAGGGCAAGGGAATGCCCAGGCAAAGGCAAGGGCCAAGAGAACATGGAAGGAAATGCCAAGGATGACGGCCCAGACAATACGGCAGGGAACGCCAAAACTGAATGCCGACATGAATGTGGCAACACAAAGCCAAGGGGTCATTAGGCCAACAGAATGGGGCAAGGAACACACAAATCGGAGGACAAGAGAATGTAATAGTGAAAACAGTGCAAGACCAGAGACAAGCAAGACACAGAACAAAGAGGATAGGCAGCCTTCTGGGCACCATGAAGCGCAATTCAGAGCT
>NW_011146555.1:0-508 GCF_000146605.3 Meleagris gallopavo
GCGGACGTGGGCTGCTGCCCGGCTCTGTAGGCCACCCAGATGCCGGGGTGGGGCCCGGAGATGACCACCAGGAAACAGGAGGGGACCGCCACACAGATGGGGACGCGGCGGCCCCACATCTCCCAGCGGGGTGGGCAGCGCTGGCCCCAAATCACCCCCCCCCCCATCCCAGAGGGACACGGGGACGCGCTTTGTGCGCTGGGGGTCACGTCTGCCCCACGCACGACGTGATGGGGGCTTTGCACACACGCAGACGTGGGGGGGATCTGGGGATGTGCCCCCCATTGCACTCACACTCTTGCACACACGCACACCCTGCACAGCCCTGGGGCGCTGCCTCTCCCTTGCACACACACACACACACACACACACAGAGGGGGCTCTCCCCCCTTGCACACACACCATGTGGGTGCCCCCTCCTTTGCCCCCATCCCTCGCACGCTCTCACACTCACACTGCTCTCTCACACCCCCCCGCCCTGCAAATCCCCCCCCAGCCCATCCCGCTC
>NW_011146556.1:0-516 GCF_000146605.3 Meleagris gallopavo
AGACCCCCCCCAGTGAGCGTAGGACCCCCTCTCCATCCCCATCCCACCACCACAAAGGACCCCAGAAACCCACAGACCCACCCCAGTGAGCATAGGACCCCCTCCCCCTCCCCATCCCACCACCACAAAGAACCCCAGAAACCCACAAGTCCCAGCCAGGATTTCCATGTGAGATCCCCCCCATACCTGTAAGCACCATTAACATCCCCCCAATAACCCTAACCCCCCCTCCGGGACCCTCTTACCCCCCCCAGGACCCTCTCAGCCCCCCCAGGATCCCTTAAGTCCCCCCCACTCCCAGCACCGCTGGACCCTCTTAGCTCCCTTGGAATCCAAGAACCCCACCGGACCCCCCTTGGGACTCCTCACACCCCATAAGTCCCCCCACGGGATCCCCAAGGCCCCCCCTACACCCCACAGGGCCCCCCATCCCCTCACCACACATTTCCGGCCCAGCAGCTCAAACAGTTGCAGGTTTTCCTGCTGTTGCAGCAGCTCCGACCCAACGTTCTCAGC
>NW_011146557.1:0-370 GCF_000146605.3 Meleagris gallopavo
GTGCGGCCCCATGTGCAGCACTGCGTCCAGGCCTGGGGCTCCAGCACGGGAATGATGTGGAGCTTTTGGAGCAGGTCCAGAGAAGGGCCACGAAGATGATCAGAGGGCTGGAGCACCTCTCTTAGAAAGAAATGTTGAGGGAACTGGGATTGTTTGTGTGGGAGAAGAGAAAGCTCTGGAGATAGCTCAAGACAGCCTTCCAAGACTCGAAGGGAGCGCATAAGCAGGAGGGGGCAACGGCTGTTTAGGAGGGTGGATAGCGATAGGCCAAGGGGAAATGGTTTTCAAGTGAGACAGGGGAGGTTTAGGTTGGTTCTTAGGAGGGAGCTTTTCACGCACAGGGGGGGGAGGCACTGGGATGTGTGCTTGA
>NW_011146558.1:0-959 GCF_000146605.3 Meleagris gallopavo
AATATGATATTTTCTCCAAGAAATGCCAGTTTTATCGCAAATATACGACATTTTATACCGCAAATAGCCGCTTTCTCCCAAAAATATGCAGTTTTCTGCCAGGAACTGCAGTTTCCTCCCACAAATACCATTTTTTCTACAAGAAATATGACGTTTTCTCCCATTAATATCAGATTTTTGCCCCCAAAACATGACATTTTCTTCAAGAAATACGGGTTTTCTTACAAAATATGATATTTTGCTCCAGAAATTCCAGTTTTATCACCGAAGACTCTACGTTTTTCACCAGAAATACCTATTTTATCCCCAAACATGACATTTTCTCCAGAAATACCAGATTTCTTCCCTTAAAAATGACACCTTTTCCAAGAAATAGTAGATTTTTCCCCAAAAATATGATATTTTCTCCAAGAAATGCCAGTTTTATCGCAAATATACGACATTTTGTACCGCAAATAGCCGCTTTCTCCCAAAAATATGCCATTTTCTGCCAGGAACTGCAGTTTCCTCCCACAAATACCATTTTTAAACCAGAAATATGGCGTTTTCTCCCAGAAATTCCAGATATTGCCCCCAAAACATGACATTTTCTTCAAGTAATACGAGTTTTCTTCAAAAATATGATATTTTTCTCCAGAAATTCCAGTTTTATCACCGAAGACTCTACGTTTTTCACCAGAAATACCTATTTTATCCCCAAACATGACATTTTCTCCAGAAATACCAGATTTCTTCCCTTAATATGACACCTTTTCCAAGAATAGTAGATTTTCCCCAAAATATGATATTTTCTCCAAGAAATGCCAGTTTTATCGCATAATACGACATTTATACCGCAAATAGCCGCTTTCTCCCGAAAGTAAGCCATTTCTGCCAGGAACTGCAGTTCCTCCCACAATACCATTTCAACCAGAATAGGACGTTTCTCCCATCAATACCGTTTCAACCAGAAATATGAC
>NW_011146559.1:0-487 GCF_000146605.3 Meleagris gallopavo
GTCACCAGGATGTCCTGGTGCCACGCCGCCATGGGAAAGGTGACACCGCCAGGGTGTGGGATCGGCTCCGTTTATAGGGCACGTAGCCCGCCCTATAGGGTGGCACCGTCCCCAAGGTGCCACCTGAGACCCCCACCCCCCCCGCGCCGATGCGGCTTCGGCCTCCCTCCTCCCCCTCCTCATCCCACACCCCGCAGAGTCAATATTGACTCAGGGTTGGGACGCGGTGCTGGGTGACACTGAGGGGACGGGGAGGGTGGCGCTGACGGGAGGGGGTGGGTGGCACCGAGGGGGGGGCGCATCCCAGGGGCACCCCGGTGGTAATCACAGTGGCACCCCAATGGGAACCCAGTGGCACCCCAAAAGGCATCCCAATGGCACCCCATTGGCACCCAGTGGGAATCCCAGTGGGAACCCCAATAGCACCCCAGTGGCACCTGAGTGGGCACCCCAATAGCACCCCAATGGGAACCCCAATAGCACCCCA
>NW_011146560.1:0-532 GCF_000146605.3 Meleagris gallopavo
ACGTCATTTTAGGGGTGTGTGACGTCATTTTGGTTGTGTGATGTCACAATGGGTGTGTGACGTCATTTTAGGGGTGTGTGACGTCATTTTGGGTTGTGTGATGTCACATGGGGTGTGTGATGTCACCTTTTGGGTTATGACGTCACTTGGGGGTTGTGACATCACATAGGGTGTGTGGATGTCACATGGGGTGTGTGACATCATTTGGGCTGTGTGACATCATTTTAGGGGTGTGTGACGTCAATTTGGGCGTGTGACGTCACTTGGGGGTTGGGACGTCTAATGGGGGTGTGTGACGTCATTTTGGGGGGTATGACACCACATGTGGTTGTGTGACGTCACATGGGGGTGTGTGACGTCATTTTAGGGGTGTGTGACGTCACTTTGGGGGGTATTGCATCACTTGGGGGTTGTGACGTCATTTGGGGTTTGTGATGTCACAATGGGTGTGTGACGTCATTTTGGGCGTGTGACGTCACTTGGGGGTTGTGACGTCACCTGGGGTATGTGACGTCACTTTTTTGAGTTATGC
>NW_011146561.1:0-332 GCF_000146605.3 Meleagris gallopavo
CATAAGACCCCATAAGACCCCACATCGACCCCATAAGACCCCCCAGCGACCCCATAGTGACCCCATAAGACCCCCCAGCGACCCCATAGTGACCCCATAAGACCCCATAGTGACCCCATGAGACTCCATAAGACCCCATAGTGACCCCATAAGACCCCATAAGACCCCACAGCGACCCTATGAGACCCCACAGCGACCCCATGAGACCCCATAACCCCATAAGACCCCACAAGACCCCACAGTGACCCCATAAGACCCCATTTGACCACATAAGACCTCACAGCGACCCCATAGTGACCCCATAAGACCCCATAGTGACCCCATAAGACCCC
>NW_011146562.1:0-872 GCF_000146605.3 Meleagris gallopavo
ATTTCGGCCTCCAACATAGTCAGCTCTTGGGAACCTCCAGTCACCCCATGAATATAAATTGATTTTGTCCCTTGGTGACTCGAGGGCATTAGAGTGCACTGTGCACCAGTATCCACCAGGGCCTTATATTTTCGTGATTCTGATGTGCCAGGCCATCTAATCCACACAGTCCAATAAACTCTATTATCCCTTTCCCCCCCCCTGGCTGGGGGCAGGGCCCCTCTATTTGTTACCTTCATTGTCTGCAGCAACTGGAACAATCACCTTTTTTGGAGAAGTTCACCTTGGTGGTTGATTTGTCTTGTAACTCTCTTACCCGTGCTTGAAGTACAGGAGTAGGTTGTTTATGCCACTCCTTCATATCTTCTCCATGGTCACGTAGGTAATGCCACAAGGCAAAACGTGATGTGGTCTTACTATTGTCACTTGCTCGAGCAGGAGAACGTCTTCTTTTGATGGCTGAGACATTAGATGCCACCGGCTGGGAGGAAATCAAGTTGATGAGCCCCTCCAATAGGCTGTTTTGGGAATTCTGGTCCCCATTTGATGTATCCGTTACCTCCACGGATTTATCAGCTTCAGGCACGGTTGATAGTTTGTCTATTATATCTTCTTGTTTGTTCTCCATTCTGTCCAGCTTTTCAGCTACTTTTGTAATGGCTGAAACACAAGCTCGCAGAGGGCTTAAATGTAACTCAAAAGTCTTGAAGTTTATTAACCAATTCACTTATAAGGGGTCTTCTTTCCCCTCTGCCATACATTGCTGCAAATGTGCTGGCGTACCTTTCTGGTGCGGTCTTTGTGAATGTACGCCACATGTTTGGTGTACACCTGACTCTCGGGATCATGCTCTTGGTCTGGCTCGTCAGGAA
>NW_011146563.1:0-467 GCF_000146605.3 Meleagris gallopavo
GTCCTCTGCTGGGATTCCGGGTGCTGGCACTGTGCAGCCCATAACAGCGCAGTCACAGGGGCAGGCCACGGCTCAGATCACGTCCACATCGCGGTTGACAGAGAGCCCGTCGTCTTCCCCAGCTCCGACGTCCGCTCTGAGCAGAGGCACCACTCATGCTAGCACCGGTGCAGTTCCGACTGCAACCCACCTGAGTGGCACGACGGCTGAGCTGCAGGACCAGACATCCAGTTTCCTCTTCACAACATCGTTGACGGCTGCGTCCGTGGCCACGACGGACGGCAGAGGAGCGCCGACGGAGCACAACCCCCCGGCGACGCTGTCTGGGACGGTGAGCTCACCGAGGGCTGTCTGGCGCTAGCCAGGCCACCAGTGCCGCTTCCACAACACTGCAGCCTGACCCCGGTTCCACTAGCATTGCCACAGCGAGTGGCAGTGTTGGCTCTGGATCTCCAGTGCCCAGCTCG
>NW_011146564.1:0-408 GCF_000146605.3 Meleagris gallopavo
TGCGTTGGCTGTGCCCTGATCCCTGGAGCGGGGTAAGTGACATTGGTGTCCCTACCGGACGGCGGTCTCTGCTTTCGTTGTCCTGTGCCCAAACGCTTGCAGCGTGGAACTGCGGCCCTCGCGAGCGGTGCCAGGACTTCAGCCAGGCTCTTGGTGGAAGCAGCAGGAAACCGCAGCCGGAGGTGGATGCCAATATCCAACGCTTGGTCTCTGTGCCGAGGTACGTTGATCCCTGCCGTGTCCTGTTGAACACGCTCGCTGAGGTGCTCTGGGCTTGGTGTCGGATGTCCCTCGTGCTCACGTTGCTTTCACCGGGTGTTCTTCCTTTCCCCATCTTCAGGTCTCCCCAGTGCTGATGGAATGTCCAGTGCCATGTGACAACGTCGTCTTCTTTTCTGTTTGGATTCA
>NW_011146565.1:0-480 GCF_000146605.3 Meleagris gallopavo
AACGCTGATTTTGTTGTGAGAGAACTGGTATTTCTGTTCCAAAATGTCATATTTCATGGAGAAATCTGCTATTTCTGGAAGAAAACGTGATATTTCTGGGGAGAATACTGCAATTTCTGGGTGAAAATGGCGTATTTTGGGGGGGGAAACTGCCGTTTCTGAGAGAAGATGTCCTATTTTCGGAGGGAAAACCGGTATATCTGAGAGAAAATGTGATATTTCTGGGAGAAAACTGCAATTCCTGGCCGAAAATGTCACATTCTTGGGGGAGAATCCTTGTATTTCTGGTAGGAAACGTGTTTTGGGTGAGAAAACTGGTATTTCTGGAACAAAAATGTAACATTTCAGGGAGAAAGCTGGTATTTCTGGGTGAAAATGTGATATTTCTGGGTAGAATATTGCAATTTCTGGGTGAAAATGGCGTATTTTGGGGGGAAAATCTCCACTTTCTTGGAGAAAATGTCCTATGTTCGGAGGGAA
>NW_011146566.1:0-341 GCF_000146605.3 Meleagris gallopavo
GTTTTCCCTTCCACTCTTTTCCTGTCTGAATGCAGATGTGTCGCAGTGGAAAACCTGACTAGAATGAATTGTGGCTCGAAATAAAGGCAGAGACCTAGTATTCAGAGGTAGGCGTAGTGCATTCTGCATGTAGCCAAGGCGAAGTGCAAACCGCTCCTTTCCGATGCGCGCACAGGAGCCCGCTCACTCGTCGGAGAAAAGCAGCCGGCTGAAGTGGCCCGTTCTCGGCAAGCGAGAAACACGAGACCGCTGCTGACGGCTGAAAGCGGAGTTCGGGGAGAAATGCGATTTCTCGGCCAGCTACGGCAAAGTCTCCGGAGCGGTTCAGCGCGAATGCCGCT
>NW_011146567.1:0-311 GCF_000146605.3 Meleagris gallopavo
GTCACTTGGGGGTTGTGACGTCACATGGGGTATGTGACGTCACTTTTTTGAGTTATGACGTCACATGAGTGGTTGTGACAGCACATGGGGTGTGTGACGTCACATGGGGGTTGTGACGTCATTATGGGGGTGTGACATCACATGTGGTGGTGTGACGTCAAATGGCGTCTGTGACGTTATTTTCGGGCGTGTGACGTCACTTGGGGGTTGTGACGTCACATGGGGTGTGTGTACGTCCCTTTTTTGGGTTATGATGTCAAATGGGTGGGTGTGACATCACATGGGGTGTGTGACGTCACATGGGGGTTGTG
>NW_011146568.1:0-339 GCF_000146605.3 Meleagris gallopavo
ACCCCCAAAAATGACGTCACACACCCTACGTGACGTCACAACCTCCAAGAGACGTCTCACGTCCAAAATGACGTCACACACCCCATGTGACGTCACTACCCCCATGTGACGCAATGCCCCCCAAATGACGTCACACACCCCGAAAATGACGTCACACACCCCATGTGACGTCACAACCCCCATGTGACGCAATCCCCCAAAATGACGTCACACACCCCTAAAATGACGTCACACACCCCATGTGACGTCACACCACCACATGTGATGTCATACCCCCAAAATGACGACACACACCCTATGTCGTATAACTTCGTATAATGTATGCTATACGAAGTTATG
>NW_011146569.1:0-500 GCF_000146605.3 Meleagris gallopavo
GACTCCAATGACGTCACGACAAGGAGGCGGAGCCAAAGGATTTATTGGACACCGATGGGGGGACAGAGGAAGGGACGTGGCTTGGATCCGAGGGGCGTGGCTTCAGGCAAGAGGCATGTCCCAGCGCAGGATGTAGACCCGCCCCCCTTCGCCACCCACAGCCAATCCAGGTGCGGTGTTGGGTGAGGCGTGTGGCCTCGGCGCCATGGCAGTGATGGGGGCGGAGCAACGGTAATGGGAGAGCTGCCGGAAGTGGAGGGCGGGGCTTAGCGGGGAAACGCCCACTTCCGTTCGAATGGCCACGCCTGCTTTCTTAGCTCCGCCCACCTCTTGGCTTCCCAAAGAGGCCGATGGGGGCAACTGGTGGGCAATGGGGTGAACTGGGAGCGACTGGTGGCCAACTGGGGGCAACTGGTGGCCAATGGGTTGAACTGGTGGGCAACTCGAGGCAACTGGTGACCAATGGGGTGAAGTGGTGGCAACTTGTAGGAACTGATGGG
>NW_011146570.1:0-559 GCF_000146605.3 Meleagris gallopavo
CCCCGGAACCTCACTTTGCTGACTGGTCATTGTCTGCCCAGCAGGTAAGGGCGATGCACACCCGCCAGCGTTTACCCATTCCAGAGCCCAGCACAATAGGGTTCCCCCAGTAGCTCTGAATTGCGCTTCATGGTGCCCAGAAGGCTGCCTATCCTCTTTGTTCTGTGTCTTGCTTGTCTCTGGTCTTGCACTGTTTTTCACTTATTACATTCTCTTGTCCTCCTATTTTTGTGTTCCTTGCCCCATTCTCTTGGCCTAATGACCCCTTGGCTTTGTGTTGCCACATTCATGTCGGCATTCAGTTTTGGCGTTCCCTGCCGTATTGTCTGGGCCGTCATCCTTGGCATTTCCTTCCATGTTCTCTTGGCCCTTGCCTTTGCCTGGGCATTCCCTTGCCCTCCTGTTTTTGTGGAACCCGCACCTGGGGCGGGGTGCAGCCCTGCGAGCACAGCTGGGGGCAGTTTGGCTGTGGAGTGGGGCAGAGCCAGGCTCCACCCCTCCCTGATCCCATGTAAGGGCAGCATGTGAACCTGGGGAGTGCTTCCTTTGGAGTATGCCT
>NW_011146571.1:0-371 GCF_000146605.3 Meleagris gallopavo
TCACCTTTTTGGCTTATGACGTCACTTGGGGATTGTGACATCACATAGGGTGTGTGATGTCACATGGGGTGTGTGACGTCATTTGGGCTGTGTGACATCATTTTAGGGGTGTGTGACGTCACTTGGGGGTTGTGACGTCTAATGGGGTGTGTGACGTCATTTTGGGGGTATGACATCACATGTAGTTGTGTGACGTCACATGTGGTGTGTGACGTCATTTTAGGGGTGTGTGACGTCACTTTGGGGGTATTGCATCACTTGGGGGTTGTGACGTCATTTGGGGTTTGTGATGTCACAATGGGTGTGTGACGTCATTTTGGGCGTGTGACGTCACTTGGAGGTTGTGACGTCACATGGGGTGTGTGACGGTC
>NW_011146572.1:0-855 GCF_000146605.3 Meleagris gallopavo
GTATCTGTAGTTGCGTGTAATTAGGTTATCTTTGATAACTGGGGGACTGACCCCCCACCTGCAATGGTAAATAATAAAGGGGCAGAGGAGTGGCTGTGGGGCTCCATGTGTCACACGGGGGGTAAACTTTGGGGACAGAGGTCACTGCAGCATCCTGGCCCCACAGCCCCTATGGCCCCATAACGACTATAGCCCCATCTCATAGCCACCCATGTCCATCTGCCATAACTTTATCCCATCCTGTATCCATCATATCCTCCCCACAGCCATCCCAAATCCATCCCATATCCGTGCCCCCACATCCTCTTCCCTTCACCTCCCCCATATCTGCATCCATCACGTGTTCATTCCATATACTTATCTCATCCCGTTATCATCCCAGTCCCATCCCATATCCGTATTTCATCCCCAATCATCCCATGTTGATCCCATGTCCATCCATATGATATAGATATGATATAGAGCATATAGATTCCATTTTCCAATCTCCCATTCCATATTCTTCCCATATACATATCCTCACACCCCAATCCTATAGGGAGCATTGGGGTGGCTTCGGTGGGGCTATGGGGGTCTACGTGGGGGTATGAGGTGGGCTATGGAAGGATGTGGGGTTAAATGGTCCAGATATAGGCTCAAATACAGGGACTACGGGGGACTAAAGGGGGAATGGGGGAGTATTGGTGAGATATAGGGTTATAACAAGGCTGTACAGTGATACAGGGCGATATGGGGCTAGAGGAGCATGACATCACACCCCCATAAGATGTCACAACCGCCATGATGTCACACACCCCGATATGAAGTCACCCCCCCATGTGATGTCACACGCCCATATAACGTAACGGCCCCAAG
>NW_011146573.1:0-386 GCF_000146605.3 Meleagris gallopavo
AACCTGCCATTTCTGAAAGAAAATGGCCTACTTGCGGGCGAAAACTGGTATTTCTGGTAGGAAACGCTGAGTTTTTGGTGAGAAAACTGGCATTTCTGGTACAAAACGTCCTATTTCCGGGAGAAAACTGGTATTTCTGGTAGAAAACGCTGATTTTTTTTGTTGTGAGAGAACTGGTATTTCTGTTCCAAAAATGTCATATTTCATGGAGAAATCTGCTATTTCTGGAAGAAAAACGTGATATTTCAGGGGGAGAATCCTGCAATTTCTGGGTGAAAATGGCGTATTTTGGGGGGGGAAACTGCTGTTTCTGAGAGAAGATGTCCTATTTTCGGAGGGAAAACCGGTATTTCTGTGAGAAAATGTGATATTTCTGGGAGAAAACT
>NW_011146574.1:0-663 GCF_000146605.3 Meleagris gallopavo
CAGCGTTTTCTACCAGAAATACCAGTTTTCTCCCGGAAATACGGCATTTAACTCTCAGAAATGGCAGTTTTCTCCCCAAAAATATGGTATTTTCTCCAACAAGTGACAGTTTTATCACAAAAATACGACATTTTCCACCACAAATACCAGTTTTCTCCCAAAAACATGCCGTTCTCTGCCAGGAACTGCAGTTTCCTCCCACAAATACCATTTTTCAACCAGAAACAGGACATTTTCTCCCAGAAATACCAGCTTTCTCCCAGAAATTGGACGTTTTGTACCAGAAATGCCAGTTTTCTCACCAAAAACTCAGCGTTTCCTACCAGAAATACCAGTTTTTGCCCGCAAGTAGGCCATTTTCTCTCAGAAATGGCAGTTTTCTCCCCCAACATGACGTTTTCTCCCAGGAATTGCACCTTTCTTCCTGAAATATTACATTTTCTCACCAAAAATACCAGTTGTCTCCCCAACAATATGGCAATATCTCCCAGAAATACCGGTTTTCTCACCCAAAACACAACGTTTCCTACTAGAAATACCAGGATTCTCCCCCAAAATAGGACATTTTCTGCCAGGAATTGCAGTTTTCAGCCAGAAATACCACATTTTCTCACAGAAATACCAGGATTCTCCCCAAAAATAGGACATTTTCTGCCAGGAATT
>NW_011146575.1:0-341 GCF_000146605.3 Meleagris gallopavo
GCCACCTCTGAAAATACAAGAACATCCCCCAAAATGGTGATGACAGCCCTCCCACACCCGCTCTGTGCAAACACGCACCTGCAGTTCTGCAGCCCCCAAAACTCACCATTGATCCAAGAGAGCAAACCCTGGATGTCCGTGATGTCCTTCGGCACATCCGAGCTGGTCACTGCTGCTGGGAAAAAAAAAGCAAAAAAATCCCAAAGAGTCAATGCCAGCTCTCCCGTACCATGGTCACAGGAAGGGATCTCGGGTGAACGCTGGGTTCCCATTATAAAACAGGACAGGAAAGGAAACTGTAAATCCCAGGGATTAACACCCCAAGGAACACGCAATGAGAA
>NW_011146576.1:0-698 GCF_000146605.3 Meleagris gallopavo
GATGAGGCCAATGATGTAAGAGTAAGAGATGCTTTGGAATGCCTTTTATGTCTGCGCAGTTCCTCAGAAGCAGTGACACCTGCCAGCTTCATCAAAGCGTCCCTTAGATGCTGTGCTGTACAGCTGTGGAGCCACAGTGCTCCACAACAGCTATAATGTGTCCTAGATTAAAAAAAAAAAGGAACAGGTGCCTGCATCAGATGTCCGTGGCTGCAGAGGCTCTTCCAGAAGAAGAAGAAGGCAGCAGAACCTTAAGCTCACACTGCAGTACAAATGCTACAGGAGCAGAAACAAACCGGGCAGCTCTGGGTTCCTCCCGGGAAGGCAGAACTGCACAGAGATGCACCAAAGGAGCACTGAACTGGGAATTGGTACAAAACACAGCAGCGTCACTTTAAAATGCACGTCGTGTTTTTGTTGTCAGGGCTATTACAGCCCAAAGGTTGTCATAAAGTTCATGTAAAGGAGGATAAAACACATTTGTGTATGTTCCATACACAAAAGCAAAGAGGAAAGGTGTGAGGGTGTTTCCCCAGTGAGAAGTAAGATTTCAGAAAAGGACACCTACAGAGAGCCCAGAGGGATATCCAGGCAAACGTAACAGTAACTGCTACAAACCAATGGTACAGAGAGAGAATTCCCTGCCAGGAGTAGCTCACAGTCCAGTGATAAAAATTCTCAGCACTGGCTGCAAGGTT
>NW_011146577.1:0-659 GCF_000146605.3 Meleagris gallopavo
AGAGTCACTCCCAGGATGATCTGCTCCATGATCCGTGACCAGCACAGAGGTGAGACTGACATGCTGGTAGTTCCCCGCATCACGCTTTCTATCCTTCCTAAGAGGTGTGCTGTCACCTTTTTTCTCCTCACCAGGGACTTGACCTGACTGCCTCGACTTGTGAAATACCATGGAGAGTGGCTCGGTGACTGCAGCGGTGAATTCCCTCGGAACTCTGGGACTCATCTCGTCAGGACCCAAGGACTCCTGGATTTTTGGGTCCTCAGGTGGTCCAGAACCTGATCTCCCATGGCAGTGTGGGATGGGAAGGGGTCTGTGGGACTGAGGAAGCAATGGCAGTCCCCACCTCACCAAACCAAAGATGAGGGCTGTGCATCATGAGCAGTTCTCAGACAAGATGGAAGCCAAAATGGTGTTGGGTAGCTGAGCCTTCTCTGGTGGTAAGCAACATGGTGCACAGAGTGCAGCCATGTGCTCCGAGCAAGGAGCACAGGTTTGTGCAAGAGGCCCGGATGCAGGGCAGTGCCTTCATGACTGTATTGTGTCCAACAGGTGGCAGCAGAGCTGCGGTGCTCCCAAGTGCCGTAACAACTGCCCGGAGAGATGTGTTGGTCTCGGTGGAAACAGCAAGGAACTGGAATCTGCATTTCCCGGCATGC
>NW_011146578.1:0-310 GCF_000146605.3 Meleagris gallopavo
GGGGGCGAAAATTGAATTTTTGGGTTTTTTTATCACTACCGGAACCCAAATCCCACCGGTTCCCCCCAAAAAATGAGGATTTAGGGGCAAAAATTCAATTTTTGGGGATTTTTATTCCCATCTGAAGCCAAATCCCACCCGGATCCCAAAAAAATGAGGATTTAGGGTGGAAAATTGAATTTTTTGGGGTATTTTTATTCCTATCTGAAGCCAAATCCCACCCGGATCCCAAAAAAAAATGGGGATTTAGGGTCGAAAATTGAATTTTTGGGGTTATTTTTATTCCTACCGGAAGCCAAGTCAACAGATC
>NW_011146579.1:0-454 GCF_000146605.3 Meleagris gallopavo
TTTTGGGGTTGTGTGATGTCACAATGGGTGTGTGACGTCATTTTTGGGGTGTGAGGTCATTTTCAGTTTGTGACGTCACATAGCAGGTGTGACTTGATTCGGAGTGTGTGACGTCAAATGGGGGTGTGTGACATCATTTTGGGTGTGTGACGTCACATGGGGTGTGTGACGTCACTTTTTTGGGTTATGACGTCACATGGTGGGTGGGTGTGACGTCACATGGGGTGTAGTGACGTCACATGGGGTGTACGTCATTATGGGGGTGTGACATCACATGTGGTGGTGTGACGTCAAATGGCGCCTGTGACGTTATTTTGGGGGTATTGTGTCACTTGGGGGTTGTGACGTCATTTTAGGGGTGTGTGACGTCATTTTAGGGGTGTTAGGTCATTTTGAGTTTGTGACGTCACATGGCAGGTGTGACTTGACTCGGAGTGTGTGACGTGAAATGGGG
>NW_011146580.1:0-527 GCF_000146605.3 Meleagris gallopavo
CGTCACCACCGCCATCGTTGCCTCCCGGCGCCGGCGCCGCGCCGAGCCCGGCTCCACTTTCACAATGCAAACGTCGGGCGCCGCTTCTTCTTCCTCTTCTTCATCTTCGTCGTCTTCCTCTTGCTTGGGGGCCGGCGGGGGCTCCGGGGGGGTTGGATGAATCGTGCCAGAGCCCCTCGGCAGCGCTCCACCACGTGCTCCATCTGCAGGTAGCTGGCGGCCGTCAGATAATTGACCAAATCTCTCCCGGCGAATTCCAAAGCTCCGGTGTAACAGGAGAGGAGGAGGTCGGCCAAAACGCGGGCGCTGTGAGCCAAGGAGACGCGCAGCTCGGCCGCCGGGTTGAGCAGGAATTGATCCCGGAGGAAAGGAGAGCAGGCGGCCAGGATGACGCGGTGGCCGCGGAAGCGGAGGCTGCGGGCCACGATGGTGACGTCGCAGAAACGCTCCTCGGCACGCAGGCGGGTCATGCTGCGAAGGGCTGCAGCCTCGTGGCCCGGCAGCTGGAAACGAAGGACCTCGGCGCA
>NW_011146581.1:0-494 GCF_000146605.3 Meleagris gallopavo
GGAATTCCTTCTCTCAAGTGGAATGAGGCAACTCTTTGGTGCTGGGACAACCATCCCCACAGCCTTCTCTGCCACAGCAGCCATTTGACTCTGCAGGAATAGTGCAACGGTTAATCTGTGGATCACTACAATGTGCAAGTGTGTCTGCATTGGAGGGGTAACATCCCTCTTCCTGCAAACAGCAGTGCTGTATGAATGTAATCTTATCTGATGTTACGTTCCAAGCAACATTCCGTTTTGCCACGTGCTGTATCTATTAAGCATTGGCTCCTTCCACAAATTTTTCAGCACTATTTTTGTCACAGAGGGGGGTCCCATTCTGATATTGCTCTGTGTATTGCACAACTGTTGAACATGACTGAGGGCTGTGCTGTTTGTCACTATTCGATCTGATTTCCATGACAAGTGAGCAAAGGGACCCATGGAGCCATGCCCTGGAAAGAGGCGGGTGGGGGGAGGAAAGGGAAAAAATAGGGAGATGGGCCTAGATGTAA
>NW_011146582.1:0-323 GCF_000146605.3 Meleagris gallopavo
AGCCAGACGCGGCCGGACGACGCAGGTGAGCGGGGCCCGGAGCTCCGGCCTCCCCCCTCGCCTCTCCCCTTCGCCGTGCCCCCCCACTTTCCTCCCCCCGGGGCCGGCAGCCCCCATCGCGCTGCGGGGCCGTCTCGTCGATGTCCGCGTAACGCTGTTTTTCGCAGGGAGCCGATGTTTGCGTGCTGCGTGCGGAGGGGCGAGGAGGGGGGAAAGCATTGTTGCAGGTCTCGGGCTGCTGCCTCCCGAGCGCCGGGCGATGAGCTGTGTGCGGCCGCGGGGCCCTGGCTCCCAAACCTTCCGCTTTCGTTTTTTTTTTTATT
>NW_011146583.1:0-542 GCF_000146605.3 Meleagris gallopavo
CAGGCCAGAAAGGATCGCTCCCCACTTTCTGTCACGCTCTCTCTCCCTGGGAGCGAAACAAATGTCGCTCCCCGAACTTCCAACAGCCTTATTAGAGAGGGTTTTGCTCTCCACTCTTTTCCTCCGAGCATGCACAAGCGTAGCCATGGAGAACAACTCCAAAAAAGAATTGCCGCTCGAAATGAAGGCAGAGACGTCGTATTCACAGCTAGGCCTAGTGCATTCTGCATGTACCCGAGGCGAAGTGCAAACCGCTCCTCTCCGACGTGCGGACACGAGACCGCTCGCGCGTCGGAGAAAAGCAGCAGGCACAAGTCGCCCGTTCTCGGCAAGTGAGAAACACGAGAGCGCTGCTGACGGCTGAAAGCGGCACTCGGGGAGAAGCGCGATTTCTCGACCAGCGTCGGCAAAACTCTCCGGAGCGGTTCAGCGCGAGTGCCGCTTTCTACGCATGAGAGCGAAGCAGTGCAATTCCGATGCCGAGAACGTGCGAATTCAGCCTCCTGCACTACCTCCGTAGGGAGGTTTTTTCTCCGCAGGCC
>NW_011146584.1:0-363 GCF_000146605.3 Meleagris gallopavo
GTCATTTTAGGGGTGTGTGACGTCTTTTTGGGTTGCGTGATGTCGCTTGGGTGTAGTGACGTCACATGGGGGGTGTGACGTCATTTTTGGGGTATGACATCACATGTGGTTGTGTGACGTCATTTTAGGGGTGTGTAATGTCATTTTAGGGGTGTGTCATGTCATTTTGGGGGTATTGCGTCATAGGGGTTTTGTGACGTCATTTGGGGTGTGTGATGTCACATGGGGTGTGTGACGTCACTTATGGGCGAGTGACGTCACTTGGGAGTTGTGATGTCACATGGGGTGTGTGACGTCACTTTTTTGGTTTATGACGTCACATGGGGGTTGTGACATCACATGGGGTGTGTGATGTCACATGGG
>NW_011146585.1:0-326 GCF_000146605.3 Meleagris gallopavo
GGGGGAGGATGGGGAGCAATAGGGGATTTGGGGGTGCAAAAGCAAGGCGGACTTGGGGGTACGTAGGGGTGCAGAAGCATAGGGGGGCGATTTGGGGTCCACGTGGGGGTGGTCGGGGGGGAATCTGGGGGGTGCGGGGTCCGGGGGTCCCGCCCGCTCCGCTCCCACCTCCGTTGCCTCCACTCCGAGCGCGGCCCCGCCCTGCAGGAAGCGGGGAGGGGCGGGGTCTACGGAAGTGGGCGGAGCATGCGGAGGGGCGGGACCATCGATTGCTCCTCCCCTTTGGGGGCGTGACCTTCCTTCCTACCGCGGCGGCGTGGGGGGCC
>NW_011146586.1:0-322 GCF_000146605.3 Meleagris gallopavo
ATCTTCTTCCCTTCCTTTATAGTCCCTCTCTGCTCTGCCAGTCCCCCCACCATCACACCTCCGTTGTAACGCCTTTCCTAGTCACAGAATCACAGAATGGCCCGGGTTGGAAGGGACCTCAAGAATCATTTCCTGCAATACCAATTCTTAAAAGCAGTTTTACAATGGAGTATGAAATCTAATCCACTGACAGGATGGAGTTGCTCGAGAATACTAGAGTTTGCAGATTCAAAATCAAGCCTAGAATGCCAGACCTGAAGACTTTTCAGGAAATACGACAATGAAAGATAACAATTAAAATAAATAAAATAACCCAATGCAG
>NW_011146587.1:0-628 GCF_000146605.3 Meleagris gallopavo
TTAGGTATTGAAAGGCTGTTACCTGGTTCCCTTGGAGCCTTCACTTCTCCAGGAGGCTGAACAGCCCAGCTCTCCTTGCTTACAGGAGAGGGGTTCCATCCTTGGGTTCGTGTTTGTGGCTGTACTCTGGATGCACTCGCACAGCTCCATGTCTCCCTGCACTGAGGACTCCACATCTGGACGCAGCACTGCAGCTGAGGCCTCACCAGCGCAGAGCAGAGGGATGGGGATCTCCTCCCTTGGCCCGCTGACTGCGCATCTTTGGATGCAGCCAAGGATACGGTTGGCTTTCTGGGCTGGAAGGGCCCATTGCAGGCTTGTGTCCAGCTCCCCACCCACCAGTACTCCCAGGCCCTTATGGAGCAGGACTACGCTCAGTCCTTTCATCCCCTAGCATGTTTGGTGGAGGCTGTACCCTCATCCCAGCTACTGACCCTGCACTTGGATTTGTGGCCACTGCTCAGCCTGTTGAGGTCTCTGTGGATGGCATCCCGTCCCTCTGCTGTGTCACTGCACCCCACAGCTTGGTGTCCTTAGGGTGCACTCAACCCCACTGTTGTTGTCCCTGATGAAGGGGAAACCCAGATGCTTGTACCAACTGGGCGTAGAAGCCCTTGGGAGCAGCCCT
>NW_011146588.1:0-413 GCF_000146605.3 Meleagris gallopavo
GGACATCTTCTCCCCAAAGAATGCTATTTTCTCCCGGAAACAAAGCAGCTTTCTCACAAATGGGTGGCAATTTTCCAACCAACTATGCTACTCTCTCCCAGAAAGAGCACTTTTCTGACAAGTACCTTCCCTTTTCTCTCAAAAATACTGCTAGACACTCCTCAACAGGACATTTCCTCCCATCTACACCCCGTTTTCTCCCCAAAGGACCCCTTTTCACACCAAAAATACCACACTTGCCCTCCAAGAGAAGTCAGTCTTTCCCACAATTGTCCACTTTTCTCCCACGTACTTGTCATTTTCTCCCAGAAATACCACATTTCACTTGGAACTTGGGCCTGTGCTTCCAAAAAGATGGTATTTTCTCCCAGGCATACCTGTCTTCTTCAAACTACCGCACGTTTTCTCCCAAA
>NW_011146589.1:0-677 GCF_000146605.3 Meleagris gallopavo
ACTAAGGTCCACAAGTCCATGGGACCTGATGGGGTGCATCCACGTGTGCTGAGGGAGCTGGCGGAGGTCATTGCCGAACCGCTCTCCATCATTTTTGAGAGGTCTTGGACAACGGGGGAGGTCCCTGAAGACTGGAGGATAGCCAATGTCACTCCGGTCTTCAAAAAGGGCAAGAAGGAAGATCCGGGTAATTATAGGCCTGTCAGCCTCACCTCTGTCCCTGGAAAGGTGATGGAACAGCTTGTGCTGGATTCCATCTCCAGACAACTGGGAGAAAAGGAGGTTATCAGGAGTAGTCAGCATGGGTTCACCAAGGGGAGGTCGTGCTCGACCAACTTGGTGGCCTTCTATGATGCTGTCACATGCTGGGTGGATGGGGGAAGAGCGGTAGATGTAGTCTACCGTGATTTTAGAAAGGCATTTGATACTGTCTCCCACGACATCCTTATAACAAAGCTGAGGACGTGTGGGATAGACGAGTGGACAGTGAGGTGGGTTGAGAACTGGCTGACTGGCAGAGCGCAGAGGGTCGTCGTTGGTGGTGCAGAGTCTGGCTGGAGACGTGTAACCAGTGGTGTCCCCCAGGGGTCTGTGCTGGGTCTGGTCTTGTTCACATCTTCATCAATGACCTTGATGAGGGGATAGTGGCCACCTCAGCAAGTTTGCTGATGATACGA
>NW_011146589.1:2466-2970 GCF_000146605.3 Meleagris gallopavo
GGCTACACCCACGTTCTCGTATGTTCCTGGAACAGTGCCCATGCCCACTGCTGTTTCAGTAACAACACCCACGGCCCCTCACCCATATGCTGGGGGTAGTGCCGGGGGGGCAGAGGCAGCCAGCCTGCGATTGGAGCAGAAAGGGGAGGGACAAGAACAGCCGGTGATTGGAGGAGAAGGGGTTGGACAGGCAGAGCAGGAATTGAGTGTAGAGGAGGCTGCAGCTGCGCAGACCGCAGCGCAGCGCCTGCTGCGTAAAATGCAAGACACAGTAAGAGAAATGGGTGTAGCTGCTCGAAGAGCAGAGTGGGCAGTGAGGAAGGTGGCGATGAACACCAGGGGCGCTACCTTAAATGACTCCCTGCAAGAAACTGGAAGGGAGTGGCTTATCAAGGCTAAGGACTGTGTCTTAACAGGCTGTCAGCTGCGAACCATTGAGCCTGATGCACCCCCGCTCTCAGCAGCTTTTCCAGTCCTGGTGGGTCCAGATGGGACCCGTCAATG
>NW_011146590.1:0-343 GCF_000146605.3 Meleagris gallopavo
AGAAAAGAGACGAAAAGAAAAGAGACGAAAAGAAAAGAAAAGAGACGAAAGAAAAGAGACGAAAAGAAAAGAGACGAAAAGAAAAGAAAAGAAAAGAAAAGAAAAGAAAAGAAAAGAAAAGAAAAGAAAAGAAAAGAAAAGAAAAGAATAGAAGAGATGAAAAGAAAAGAATAGTAACGAAACGAAACGAAAACAGTTACAAAAATACACACGAGAAAAAAAGAGACAAAAAGAAAAGGGAGGAAAATAATAGAGACAAAAGGAGACGAAAAGAAAAGAGACAAAATGAGACGAAAAGAGAAGAAAATAAAAGAGTAGAAAAGAGACGAAAAGAGACGAAAAG
>NW_011146591.1:0-703 GCF_000146605.3 Meleagris gallopavo
TCTCAAGAATTGACTGTGTTGGAGGCCGAGATAAGCCTCACTGGTAAGGACTGGCAAAAACATCCTATTGTAACTGGCCCAGGGGCTCCATGTATACTAGGGATCGATTACCTCAGAAGGGGGCATTTCAAGGATCCTAAGGGGTATCGATGGGCCTTTGGGATAGCAGCTGTGGACACAGACAACATTAAGCAGCTGTCTGTTTTGCCTGGCCTATCAGAAGATACGTCTGTTGTGGGGTTGCTGAGAGTAAAAGAGCAACAGGTACCGATTGCCACAAAAACGGTGCACAGACGGCAGTACCGCACCAACAGGGATTCCTTGCTCCCCATTCATAAGTTGACTTGTCAACTAGAGGGTCAGGGGGTGATCAGCAAAACTCACTCACCCTTTAACAGCCCCATATGGCCAGTACGTAAAGCCAGTGGAGAATGGAGACTGACGGTGGACTACCGTGGCCTGAATGAAGTCACACCCCCACTGAGTGCTGCTGTGCCGGACATGTTAGAGCTCCAATATGAACTAGAGTCAAAAGCAGCCAAATGGTATGCCACCATTGACATTGCTAACGCCTTCTTTTCCATTCCTTTGACTACAGAATGTAGGCCATGGGGCCCGGAGCAGCAGGCTTTTGAACAGATTAAACAGGAAATAGCCCGTGCCATGGCCCTCGGGCCAGTACGGATGGAAGGGGATATAAAGA
>NW_011146592.1:0-327 GCF_000146605.3 Meleagris gallopavo
AGAGCTCACAGCTCTGAAAGAAAGCAGGAATCACTCACCCCATTCTAAGGGCTCACCCCACACCCCAAAGGAAGCAGTCTCCAGATTCAGATGCTGCTCTTACACCTAGCAGCCCTTCAGTGCACTTGCCATCCCCCAAAAAGACAAGATCACGGCCCTGAAAGAAAAAAAGAAACCACTTACCCCATTCCAAGGACCAATACTCCCCCACACTCTCAAGTGAAGGAAGCAGCTTCCAGGTCCAAATACCTACCAGCCCTTAAGTACGCTCAGGGTTCCCTGCTAAGAAAGATAGAGAGCAGCTCCACAATGGAGGAGAAAAAAAAA
>NW_011146593.1:0-482 GCF_000146605.3 Meleagris gallopavo
TTTTGACCTCCAGTCCCCCCCAACCGGCCACCTTTTCTGCCCCATAGAAGCCCCCCACAACTCCTGGCTCTCCTCTCCCACTCCTCCCTCTGCCCCCAGATGTCCTTTCTGCCTCATGGAGACTCTGTTCACCTCTTTTCCCCACACAACCCATTAAGTTCCTCCCAGAATCTCTTTCAACAACATTGAGACCCCCATTCCCCCTCTTCCCCCTGCCCCGTGTCCCCTGAGGTCTCCCCCAAACTCCCTTTCCACAGCATGGAAGCCTCACTAACCTATTTTTTTCCTCCCACAACTCCCCTTTCCATCCCTGGAGTCCTGCAGAAAAACCTGGAGATGTCCTAGGAGGGTTTGGGGCATTCAGGGGGTCCCCAGGTTGGCCACGGGGGGTCCCTTGAAGGATCTGGAAGCTCCCAGGATGGGCTCCAGGAGCTCTGAGGAGCCACTGGGATGATCTGGAGATGTCCCAGGGGAGTCTGGTA
>NW_011146594.1:0-328 GCF_000146605.3 Meleagris gallopavo
CCAGTCAGTGGGCCCTTCCAGCCCAGAAAGCCAACCGTATCCTGGGCTGCATTCAAAGATGCGCAGTCAGCGGGCGAAGGGAGGAGATCCCCCATCCCTCTGCTCTGCGCTGGTCAGGCCTCACCTGCAGTGCTGCGTCCAGATGTGGAGTCCTCAGTGCAGGGAGACATGGAGCTGTGCGAGTGCATCCAGAGTACAGGCCACAAAACACGACCCGAAGGATGGAACCCCTCTCCTGTAAGCAAGGAGAGCTGGGCTGTTCAGCCTCCTGGAGAAGTGAAGGCTCCAAGGTAACCTGGGAACAGCCTTTCAATACCTAAAGGAAAGA
>NW_011146595.1:0-371 GCF_000146605.3 Meleagris gallopavo
TCATACCCCCAAAATGACGACACACACCCTATGTGACGTCACAACCCCCAAAATGACGTCACACACCCCCATAACGACGTCACACACCCCATGTGACGTCACACCACCACATGTGATGTCATACCCCCAAAATGACGACACACACCCTATGTGACGTCACAACCCCCAAAATGACGTCAAACACCCCCATAATGACGTCACACACCCCATGTGACGTCACACCACCACATGTGATGTCATACCCCCAAAAATGACGTCACACACCCTACGTGACGTCACAACCTCCAAGAGACGTCTCACGACCAAAATGACGTCACACACCCCATGTGACGTCACACCACCACATGTGATGTCATACCCCCAAAATGACA
>NW_011146596.1:0-639 GCF_000146605.3 Meleagris gallopavo
ATGATATTTTCTCCAAGAAATGCCAGTTTAATCGCAAATATACGACATTTTATACCGCAAATACCCGCTTTCTCCCAAAAATATGCCGTTTTCTGCCAGGAACTGCAGTTTCCTCCCACAAATACCATTTTTCAACCAGAAATAGGACGTTTTCTCCCATCAATACTGTTTTCAACCAGAAATATGACGTTTTCTCCGAGAAATAGTAGCTTTCTCCCAAAATATGATATTCTGCCCCAGAAATTCCAGTTTTATCACCAAAGACTCTACGTTTTTCACCAGAAATACCTATTTTATCCCCAAACATGACATTTTCTCCAGAAATACCAGATTTCTTACCCTTAAATATGACACCTTTTCCAAGAAATAGTAGATTTTTCCCCAAAAATATGATATTTTCTCCAAGAAATGCCAGATTTATCGCAAATATACGACATTTTATACCGCAAATAGCCGCTTTCTCCCAAAAATATGCCATTTTCTGCCAGGAACTGCAGTTTCCTCCCACAAATACCATTTTTCAACCAGAAATAGGACGTTTTCTCCCATCAATACCGTTTTTCAACCAGAAATAGGACGTTTTCTCCCATCAATACCGTTTTTCAACCAGAAATAGGACGTTTTCTCCGAGAAATAGTA
>NW_011146597.1:0-677 GCF_000146605.3 Meleagris gallopavo
GGATTTGTGGCCACTGCTCAGCCTGTTGAGGTCTCTGTGGATGGCATCCCGTCCCTCTGCTGTGTCACTGCACCCCACAGCTTGGTGTCCTTAGGGTGCACTCAACCCCACTGTTGATGTCCCTGATGAAGGGGAAACCCAGATGCTTGTACCAACTGGGCGTAGAACCGCTTGGGAGCAGCCCTGCGGAGGACTCGGGGATCCTGGTGGACAAAGAGCTGGACATAAGCCAGTAGTGTGCACTTGCAGCCCAGAAGGCCAACTAGATCCTGGGCTGCATTCAAAGAGGAGCGACCAGCAGGGAGAGGGAGGTGATTGTCCCCCTCGACTCGGCTCTGGGTGCGGCCCCATGTGCAGCACTGCGTCCAGGCCTGGGGCTCCAGCACGGGAATGATGTGGAGCTTTTGGAGCAAGGTCCAGAGAAGGGCCACGAAGACGATCAGAGGGCTGGAGCACCTCTCTTAGAAAGAAATGTTGAGGGAACTGGGATTGTTTCTGTGGGAGAAGAGAAAGCTCTGGAGATAGCTCATGACAGCCTTCCAAGACTCGAAGGGAGCGCATAAGCAGGAGGGGGCAACGGCTGTTTAGGAGGGTGGATAGCGATAGGACACGGGGAAATGGTTTTCAAGTGAGACAGGGGAGGTTTAGGTTGGTTATTAGGAGGCAGCTTTTCACGC
>NW_011146598.1:0-564 GCF_000146605.3 Meleagris gallopavo
GGGCCTACTGCCCCCTCGTCACGGGCATAGATTGATCTAGTTAACTCCATGACAGTTTTTTGGTGGAGAATGCAGGCAAAAGCTGCTTTTTAGCTTTTAGAACGGATCTGACGTGTGGAATCAAACTCTGTAACCCAAGTAAGATTACAAAGCAGGTACGGTTTATTCAAGTGCTGCGCAGACACCGGGTGCAAGGGGGATAGATCCGCCTAGCTTGCACACCATCTAGAGAAATTGTGCTACAGATATAGGCTGAACTAATACATAATCAATAGTTTTCCCGGAATTTGGATACATATTCATTATACCCCTGAGTTCATTAGCATGCAGACCCTCCCCTCTTGCGCATGCGTAGTGGGTCGTGGGATGAAGATTTGTCTCTTCCTTGCGAACGCTTCTGACCGTTTTCGCTGTAAACATCTGACCTTTTGGGGGGGGCATCCCCTCAAACCAGTTTCTTCCTGCCCTGTGGACATCTAATCACCTCCCTGCCAAATGTCCTTGGGCTGTTCTCAAACCCTTATCTTTATGGCCTTCATCCCCCTCACCTATCCCAGTCACAGT
>NW_011146599.1:0-606 GCF_000146605.3 Meleagris gallopavo
AAGCAACAGCAAAGTGAAGATGACTCTTGTGCAGCCCAATTAAAACGCAATATGGCCTCATAGTGATCAGTGGAGTCCCAGAGGAATTGGTGGGAACTGGGAGGAACGCACACCAGTATGGACCAGAAAAGTGCAATATGGCTAAGTAACAACCAGTAAGGACCAGTATGGCCTCAGAGCGGTCAAAGGAGTCCTATAGGAATCAGCAGAAACCAACAGGAAGCCACATCGGTGCCCCAGGGCCGGTGCTGGCCTCTGCCTCTGGCTTTGGGCCCCAGGCCTGGTGCCGGCCTCTCGGGCTGTGGCTGCACCTTCAGGCCCCGGGGCCAGCGTAGGGCTCCGTGGCTGTGCTTTAGGCCCAAAGCTGGTTCCGGCCTCTCTGGCCGTGCTTCAGGCCCGGGGGCTGGTGCCAGCCTTTTAGGACTTGGCTTTAGGCTCCACGGCCGGTGCCAGCCCGTCTGGCTGTAGATGTGGCTTTAAGCCCCGGCTCTGGTGCTGGCCTCTGTGGCTATAATGCAGCATTATGGCCCAGGGCTGGTGCTGGGCTCTCTGGCTGGAGCTTCAGACTTCAGGGCCGGCACCGGCCCCTCAGGCTGTGGCTTTAGG
>NW_011146600.1:0-825 GCF_000146605.3 Meleagris gallopavo
GGCTGTCGGCCGACGCCATGATGGCTGCCCTGCTGGGCTCCAAGCATCGCGTGGGAACCGACCTGAGAGCCGGGCTGCGGCAGGTGAGGAAGGACGACGCCGAGAAGGTGAGTGGGGATGGGGGGGGCGTGGGGAGGGAAGGGGAGATGGGGGGACATTGAGGGTGTGGGGGGGGAACATGAGGACATCGGGGTCAATGGAGTCATTGGGGGACACGGAGGGGGCGTGGCTTGATGTGGGGGCGTGACCTAGGATGGAGGCGTGGCCTAAAGTGGGGGCGTGGCGCAGTAGCGGCGGCCTATCATGGCGTGTGACCTACCATAGGGGTGTGGCCTGGTAGGGGGCGGGGCCTGGGTGCGTTGGAGGGTGTGGCTTCGGGGGCAGATGGTTGTGGCCAGGAAGGCGGGTGAGGGGGAGTGGCTTGCGGTCGAGTGGGCGTGGTTAAGACGCGGTGGGCGTGGCCAGGAGAGCCGCGAGGTCGGCGATTGGCGGAAGAACGTGGATGCTCTGAGCGGCATGGAGGGACGCAAGAAGAAGTTCGAGGCACCAGGGGGCGGGCAGGGCTGAGGATGAGGACCCCCCCCGGAGCCCCCCCCCATACCTCCCCACAGCCGCTCTGTGGCACAGCCTCCCCCCACCAGTGCCTCTCACCGGGTACCTTCCAGCCAGACCCTCACTTTAAGGATGGCGTTGTGGCATCCAGCACCTTTAATCTCACTTCCCCCTCCTCCCCCCCCGCCCTTTCCCCCAATAATTTACTCCCCTCAATAAATTACCCCTCCCCTAATAAATAAATACTCATAAGCCATAACTGGGGCTGCGCAG
>NW_011146601.1:0-335 GCF_000146605.3 Meleagris gallopavo
TTGGCATGCCCCAGCTGATTAAGTATCCATCTATATGTTAGGTATGAATTGTTTTCTGCTTTGGTTGTAGGTCTTTCAGGTTGCAGCCTATGAAGAAGAGGCTCATGTAGCATTTGCAGTGCTGGATGCAGTTGAAGGCAAAACTGAAGACGCTTTCCGAGCAGTTGAAGTGAAGAGGAGGATCTTTCCAGAGGAAAGCTGCAGGTTCAGGAGTAAAATATTCTATTCCACTACCTAGAGAGTTATTGTTCTCACCAACTGACAGCTGCAAGGTACGTGAGCCGTGTGATTTCAGGGTAAGTGTTACGTTTGAGTAACAACTCAAAGTTCAATAC
>NW_011146602.1:0-367 GCF_000146605.3 Meleagris gallopavo
GAGGAGAAAAATAAAAAAATAATAAAAAAAAAATCACTCACTCCATCACCGAAGAACAAGGCATACTCCAAAGGAAGCACTCCCCAGGTTCAGATGCTGCCCCTACTCTTCCCAGCCCTTACATGGGATCAGGGACGGGTGGAGCCTGGCTCTGCCCCACTCCACAGCCAAACTGCCCCCAGCTGTGCTCGCAGGGCTGCACCCCGCCCCAGGTGCGGGTTCCACAAAAACAGGAGGGCAAGGGAATGCCCAGGCAAAGGCAAGGGCCAAGAGAACATGGAAGGAATGACCAAGGATGACGGCCCAGACAATACGGCAGGGAACGCCAAAACTGAATGACCGACATGAATGTGGACAACACAAAGCC
>NW_011146603.1:0-504 GCF_000146605.3 Meleagris gallopavo
AATGAGTTTGAGGTTACTGGTGTTTCACACTGATGCGGCCTCACTCAAGCTTCGTAGGGGTCAAAGAAGGCCTGCAGAAGGCAAGAGGCGGCAGCCAGAGGACAGTACAGAAGTCCTGATGCCTGTCTTACATCTGTGCCTCTCCTTGGTGTCTGCTCAAGATCTGCCTTCTTCCTCAGCCTCTCCGCAAGGCTGCGCTTCCGTGGAAGGCCTCTGCCATCAGCCTCTTGCACAGAGAAATCTGGAAACATTTGAAGAGCGTCTGAGTGGAGGAAGACCTTAGCTCAGTCAACCACCACCTTCACGTCTTCAAGCGTCGTTTCTTAAATTTGCCTTTCCGCTCTGAAATGTTGTGCTTTTCCTCCAGCCAACACAAACTGCAGTGCACTTTCCTCTCCTCTCCTCCATCAAACACACCCTTTCATGCAGCCCTATTCAGATGAAGGTACCCAAACTACAGCTCACAGCGTTCGTACCCACACAGGCTTTCCGTTCCCCTCCTTC
>NW_011146604.1:0-638 GCF_000146605.3 Meleagris gallopavo
AGTAAGTGTCATGATGAGGAATGTAATGGAGTGTAATTGGGAGGAACTGGGAGGAATTTCTCGGAGTCGTGGTCTTTGTGGGTGCATATGTCCCATTTAGGGAAGGAAAGGAGTATTTCTTAGCAGAACTGCCATAGCATTTTAGGGAAAAATGTCCTATCCTTGGGAGACAAGTGGTATTTGTGGGAGAAGATGTCCTATTCTTGGTTGCAAGTGTCCTATTTGGTCTTGTCATCTAGTCTTTTTGGGAGAAAACGTGCGGTAGTTTGAAGAAAACAGGTATGCCTGGGAGAAAATATCATCTTTTTTGGAAGCACAGGCCCAATTTCCAAGTGAAATGTGGTATTTCTGGGAGAAAATGACAAGTACGTGGGAGAAAAGTGGACAATTGTGGGAAAGACTGACTTCTCTTGGAGGGCAAGTGTGGTATTTTTGGTGTGAAAAGGGGTCCTTTGGGGAGAAAACGGGGTGTAGATGGGAGCAAATGTCCTCTTGAGGAGTGTCTAGCAGTATTTTTGAGAGAAAAGGGAAGGTACTTGTCAGAAAAGTGCTCTTTCTGGGAGAGAGTAGCATAGTTGGTGGGAAAATGCCACCCATTTGTGAGAAAGCTGCTTTGTTTCCGGGAGAAAATAGCATTC
>NW_011146605.1:0-456 GCF_000146605.3 Meleagris gallopavo
GGAACTGGGAGGAATTTCTCGGAGTCGTGGTCTTTGTGGGTGCATATGTCCCATTTAGGGAAGGAAAGGAGTATTCTTAGCAGAACTGCCATAGCATTTAGGGAAAATGTCCTATCCTTGGGAGACAAGTGGTATTTGTGGGAGAAGATGTCCTATTCTTGGTTGCAAGTGTCCTACTTGGTCTTGTCATCTCGTCTTTTTGGGAGAAAACGTGCGGTAGTTTGAAGAAAACAGGTATGCCTGGGAGAAAATACCATCTTTTTGGAAGCACAGGCCCAATTTCCAAGTGAAATGTGGGATTTCTGGGAGAAAATGACAAGTACGTGGGAGAAAAGTGGGCAATAGTGGGAAAGACTGACTTCTCTTGGAGGGCAAGTGTGGTATTTTTGGTGTGAAAAGGGGTCCTTTGGGGAGAAAACGGGGTGTAGATGGGAGAAAATGTCCTCTTGAGGAGTG
>NW_011146606.1:0-503 GCF_000146605.3 Meleagris gallopavo
TCTCCGTGCAGTTGTTACGGCACTTGGGAGCACCGCAGCTCTGCTGCCACCTGTTGGACACAATACAGTCATGAAGGCACTGCCCTGCATCCGTGCCTCTTGCACAAACCTGTGCTCCTTGCTCGGAGCACATGGCTGCACTCTGTGCACCATGTTGCTTACCACCAGAGAAGGCTCAGGTACCCAACAACATTTTGGCTTCCATCTTGTCTGATAACACTGCTCATTAGGCACAGCCCTCATCTTTGCTTTGGTTTGGTGAGGTGGGGACTGCCATTGCTTCCTCAGTCCCACAGACCCCTTCCCATCCCACACTGCCATGGCAGATCAGGTTCTGGACCACCTGAGGACCCAAACAGCCAGGAGTCTTTGGGTCCTGACGAGATGAGTCCCAGAGTTCCGAGGGAATTCACCGCTGCAGTCACCGAGCCACTCTCCATGGTATTTCACAAGTCGAGGCAGTCAGGTCAAGTCCCTGCTGTGGAGAAAAAAGGTGACAGCAC
>NW_011146607.1:0-443 GCF_000146605.3 Meleagris gallopavo
CGGCTATTTGCGGTATAAAATGTCGTATATTTGCGATTAAACTGGCATTTCTTGGAGAAAATATCATATTTTTGGGGAAAAATGTACTATTTCTTGGAAAAGGTGTCATATTTAAGGGAAGAAATCTGGTATTTCTGGAGAAAATGTCATGTTTGGGGATAAAATAGGTATTTCAGGTGAAAAACGTAGTGTCTTGGAGAATAAAACTGGAATTTCTGGAGCAAAATATCATATTTTGGGAGAAAACCCGTATTTCTTGACGAAAATGTCATGTTTTGGGGGCAAAATCTGATATTTCTGGGAGAAAACGTCATATTTCTTGTAGAAAAAATGGTATTTGTGGGAGGAAACTGCAGTTCCTGGCCGAAAATGGCATATTTTTGGGAGAAAGCGGCTATTTGCGGTATAAAATGTCGTATATTTGCGATAAAAGATCGGAAGAT
>NW_011146608.1:0-684 GCF_000146605.3 Meleagris gallopavo
GCGGATCCGACGACCCCCGGGAAAAAAAAAGAAAAT
This sequence comes from Meleagris gallopavo, assembly GCF_000146605.3. NCBI lineage: Eukaryota > Metazoa > Chordata > Aves > Galliformes > Phasianidae > Meleagris > Meleagris gallopavo. The sequence goes on from NW_011146608.1 coordinate 37, forward strand.
AAAGGGACCCCCGAAATAATTGAAAACAGTGGCAACAATCTGAGGTAAAACAAAGTAATTTACTAAATATGGTATCAAACAGAATTTTATAAGGAGAGAGAATGCGAAATTGATAGTGGATCGGCCTTACCACAACGCTGAGATGAGAAGCGCAGGCAGAGAAGCGCAGGCGAGAGGCGCAGGCAGAGAAGCGCAAGCGAAGCAGCGCAGGCAGAGAAGCGCAAGCGAAGCAGCGCAGGCAGAGAAGAGAGCATCAGGTGACCTTGCCGGGAGTTATATCTCCTCGCTGACCGCAAAGCCCCCTGGGGAAACGTAGCTGCTCTTCTCCGCTGGACAGGCACCCGGAACTTGAGCATCAGCAGTCAAACCCCCAGTACATTGCATGATGTTATGATGTGGAATACCGATAATGAAAAATCATGAAACCATGACATTCCACCCCTTATTCCACATCACTACATCATGCTTAATATAGACAAACAAAATATAAACACACGCACTAGGAATTACTGACTGCACTCCCTCAACATCAAGTTCCCTTGCGGTACACATTGAACATCCCCGTTTTCCTGCATCACCCACCAAGTGGACCCAGGTCCCTGGGCAAAACAGTTCCACGAAGAGGTTTGTCCTTCTCAGAGGCTGGAA
>NW_011146609.1:0-592 GCF_000146605.3 Meleagris gallopavo
ATGCCGTTTTCAACGCGTGAGAGAGAAGGAGTGCGATTCCGATGCCGACAAGTGCGATTTCAGCCTCCTGCACTACCTCCGAGTGGGGGGCTTTTCTCCGAACTCCTGAAAGGATAGCTCCCCACTTTTTTCACGCTCTCCCTGAGAACAATACAGCTGTCGCTCCTCGGACTTGCATATGCCTTATTGGAGAGGGTTTTCCCTTCCAATCTTTTCGTCTCTGAATGCAGATGTGTAGTAGTGGAAAAGCTCACTAGAATGAATTGTGGCTCGAAATAAAGGCAGAGACATAGTATTCGGAGCTAGTCAAGTGCATTCTGCACGTAGGCAAACTAAGTGCAAACCGCTCCTTTCCGATGTGCGCACAGGAGCCCACTCACACATCGGAGAAAAGCAGCCGGCTGAAGTGGCCCGTTCCCGGCAAGCGACAAATACGAGACCGCTGATGACGGCTGAAAGCCGCATTCGGGGAGAAACGCGATTTCTCGGCCATCTACGGCAAAGTCTCCGGAGCGGTTCAGCGCGAATGCCGCTTTCAACGCGTGAGAGCGAAGGAGTGCGATTCCGATGCCGACAAGTGCGAATTCAGCCT
>NW_011146610.1:0-569 GCF_000146605.3 Meleagris gallopavo
GAAGGACTGAGAGGAAGAGGAGGCAGCAGCTGCAGTGCGCGGCGCCACAGGGCAGCGTTCCGAGTGCCCCCAGCTCGGCGCTCCAAGTCTTTTGTGGTTGCACTCAATCAATAAGCGATCACAATTATGGATTCACAAAGATTCCATGAGCTGCTGCATGACTTCTGGTCCAGAGTAGCATCTCTGCAGATTGTTTTTTTAAATCAGGACACATTATGCCTGTTGTGTTTGCCATACTGTGCTTAACAAAGTCACCCTCGGGAAATGGTTTTGATTTTCCTGCAGCCAGATTTGCTTTCACGTAACTAGCTTCTATAACAGAGTCCATCTGACTTTTTAAAATTATTTTGTTGAGGCCCAGGGTCACTGTGCACGTGGGACACAGGCTGTGGCTGCTGCCCCCAGGGGACCCACATCCCGCCCTGGGCTGCTGACAGCCCTCCTCCTGCCCAAAGTCCTGGGGCACAAACCCTGCAGGGACGGGGCTTCTCCTTGGCCAGTGACACCTTCTGACATCCTCTGGTGGCCAGTGGAGTCCTCTGAAGACCAGTGGAGACCTGATGATCTCT
>NW_011146611.1:0-624 GCF_000146605.3 Meleagris gallopavo
CCGTGCTCCCTGTGCCTGCCCTCTCCATGTCCTCACTGTGTCCGTGTGTCCTTACCATGTGCCCCACGTCAGCACCACATCTGTCCCTACAGCACTCACACGTCCCCCTTCCTGTGTGCGCATCTCCAGCTCCACATCCCAAACCAGCACCCGGCCCACCGTGGTTCAGGGGCAGAATTCCCATTTCTGGAGGGTTTTATCCCACTTTCCTGGAGGAGAATTCTGATTCTGAACCAGCCCTTGGGCACAGGATTATGCTGACAGTGATGCTGCAAATCCTTGATAATTTCACAGCACCCAGCACTGACGTCAGGGCTGAAGGACAGAGACACAGCTGTGAGGTCATCCCAATCATGTTTGCTGTTTTGTTTTTAATTACCACCAAGGTTCTTTCTGTGTCAGGACACAGCTTGCCTGACGCTCACACCAGGTTTAAAGAGGGTTTAAAGAGCAGAGTTTGGGTTGGGTTTGTTCATTTTTGGCGATGGGGGAAAATGCATTTTGGTTCAGAAAAGGACAGAGGGGTTGTGGGGTTTTGCCAGGAAATGGGGGAATGAGGAAGTTTGTGTGTGGGAGGGCTGTGTGTGGGAACAGCTGTGAGGGGAAGGGCAGGAGAGCTGACTT
>NW_011146612.1:0-794 GCF_000146605.3 Meleagris gallopavo
CTGTGACCACCCCCGGTATGGGCAACCCAGAGCTGGGGGGCTCAGGGCGCTCGGCCCCAGGGATCTGAGCTGGGCAGCCCGGTGGTGGGAAGGGGCACGGCGAGGCCTTAAGGCAGCCGTGGGCACCAAGAGGCTCCCACCATGAGGATCCCGCCGTGAGGACCCCAACCCCGCCGCCCTCCAGGCTCTGGGTACGGGCACAGCACGTCGTGCCAAGGTCGGGTCACCCGGGGCTGCGACTTTGACGCCCAGCAAGCTGTGGGCACCTTGCTGCAGGCAGAACCGAAGCGCGGTGCTCAGCGGGCAGCACTGATGGGGACGGCACGGGGACACGGCGGCCACCACGACGGGAGCCGGTAACACTCATCCGAAGGTTGCGATTAAAATCCAGCACTGAGCGATGCCAGCTCGTCCCCGCTCAGCCACGATGGGCCAATGGTCCCCAATACAGGACCGTGGGTTTCTCCCCGCTCCATCCTCGGGTCGAATACCCACGCGGAGCCGCTTCGATTGCTCACACGGTGCTCGGCTGCGGCGGGGCCCACGGTGCAGCCCGTGCTGACCTACAAACGGGCACGGAGCCTCGGGATCCACGCACGGCGCATCGCTCTTCCCCTGCTCCACGCAAGGTCACGAGAGGACCCCGAGTGGGGCTGTTTTTGGGGTGCCCGACCCCCAACACCCGCCCAGGGGGGAGGCCCCCGAATACTGAAAGTTTGGCTGGGAAAGAGGGGGGAGACAGCTTCCACCTGCACGGCGAGAAAAGCGTTCGGGGGGGTGGAGGGGTTGGGAGA
>NW_011146613.1:0-348 GCF_000146605.3 Meleagris gallopavo
AGTTTTCGCCCGGAAGTAGGCCATTTTCCCTCCGAAACGGCAGTTTTCTCCCCCAAAATGACGTTTTTCTCCCAGGAATTGCACCTTTCCTCCTGACATATTACATTTTCTGCCAAAAATACCAGTTGTCTCCCCAACAATATGGCAATATCTCCCAGAAATACCAGCTTTCTCACCCAAAACACAACGTTTCCTACCAGAAATACCAAGGATTCTCCCCCAAAATAGTACATTTTGAACCAGAAATTCCAAGTTTTCTCACCAAAAACTCAGCGTTGTGCTACCAGAAATACCAGTTTTCGCCCGGAAGTAGGCCATTTTCCCTCCGAAACGGCAGTTTTCTCCCCC
>NW_011146614.1:0-586 GCF_000146605.3 Meleagris gallopavo
ATCCTGGCCTGGCTGGAGGGCGGCTGGCTGGGCGGCGGGGCGCCGAAGGGCCCGTAGCGGCAGGCCCCGGCCGTGCCCGTGAACTGCCCGGAGAAGTGGACGGTGAAAGCGCTCAGATACTGCTCCTCGTGCGGGTCCGACCCGTTCCAGCTGGGTTCCTGCTTGATGAAGGAGTGCGGCCCCAGCGAGCCGTAGGAGGCCCCCGGGGGGAAGTCCAGGACGGGAGCCCACTGCGCAGCGCTGCTCACCGGCATGGCGCAGTTGCTGTTGCCCGGTAGGGAGGGCACGGAGGGCAGCAGCGCGTTCAGGTCCCGGACGTCGGACCCCATCTGCTCGCAGACCTTCTGCCTGCCGCCGGGCAGCCAGTCTCCTCCCGGGCCGCACTTATTCCAGGACACCTGGCCTCTGCCCGCCAGGCCGGAGGCCGGCTCCGGCTGCAGGCACCAGGCCGGAGAGCTCAGCCCCTTGGGGGAGTTTTGCTCCGCGACGCAGCTCCCCGGGTCCAGCCCGGCGGGAGCGGGCAGCAGCGACAGGGAAAGGTTGTTCTCCAGGATCGCCTCCGGGGCCGCGCCCGCTCGCAGCGCAG
>NW_011146615.1:0-301 GCF_000146605.3 Meleagris gallopavo
GGGGGATTTTGGGGTGAAAAATGGGGATTTTGGGGCAGATTTGGGGATGGAGAATCTCCAGATATGGGTGGGAGGGATTGGGCTGATGGGGTGAGAATTTGGGGTGAAAAAGGGCGATTTTGGGCAATTTGGGGGGAGGGGTTCTCCAGATAATGGGGTGGGGTGGAAAATGGGGATTTTGGGGTGAAAAACGGGGATTTTGGGGCTCATTCAGGGATGGAAGCATCCCCACCTACAGCATGGCGGGGAACAGGGGGGACGTGGTGGGTTTGGGGCCAAAAAGGGCGATTTTGGGCAATTC
>NW_011146616.1:0-368 GCF_000146605.3 Meleagris gallopavo
CCCAGTCCAAGCATTCCAAAACAATCCCTAAAGGTGGCATTTGTCCCCTGGATTTTCCCTCGTCGCCTTGGCTAAATTGTGCAAGCTCATTGACCGGCTCTTTCTCTCTCCTCTCCTCTCCCCCCTCTGCCTGCTGGCCTGGTGCAGCTTTTGCTCGTGGAAGATCAGAGCAAAGTGACAAGGAACGGCTGCAGATTCAAGGGATTTGTCTACCTCGTTCTGATCTCTTGCCAGGTACGTGCCACGCTTTGTCCCCCACATGCTTTAGCAGCCATTGTCGCCCCGTGTTTAGTAACCCAGCCTCATCCAGCTTTGATGGGACACCGGTCCCGTGTGGGTTTTTTGCACTTGCCCTCCAGCTCAGCCCT
>NW_011146617.1:0-477 GCF_000146605.3 Meleagris gallopavo
CCCCGTGGCTGCTCGGCTCCCTTCTCTCCCTGCTGAAGCTCCAGCACGGTGTGCGCGGCTCCTGGAGCGTCCAGCAGCTGTGGGGCGAACACCTCGCGGGGGGAGAGAAAGGGGAACGGCTGAAGCTCCGCACCGCCACCGCCTGGGGTCTGCGGAGAGGGTTTGGGGCAGTGCCACCGCCACCACCACCTCCACCGCCGCCACCAGCACCACCAGCACTGCTGCTGCCCGCACGGAGCGCACATCTGCGGTGCTTTCTAAGAACTGTCTGCCCACGCAGCACCGGGGGAGCACAGGATGGGGAGAGGAAACGGCCCCCGGGTCACATCCTGCGCCCCACGCGTCCCCTCCCCATCGCCACATGGAGATCCGGGCGCAGCCCTCTGTGTTGGCGTCCCCACATCCCCATCCCCGCTGCTCTCGGGGGCTCTGTGGCATCCGGGGGTCCCAGAGCCATCCCAGAGCCGCAGCCCCCCC
>NW_011146618.1:0-430 GCF_000146605.3 Meleagris gallopavo
GAGGAATCGCATCTCATTGCAAACAGCCAAATTTTACCAGCAAAATCCCCCCCCACCCCAACCAGCTCGCAGAAAGGAGCTCGCAGCAAGCTCATCCTGGGAGGGGAGGGGGGGGCACAGCCACGCTGCCTGTTACCTGGAAATGGGGAGAAAATGGTCATTCCCCTTCCAAAAAAAAAAGGATAATAAAAAGAGAGGGGCTTCCCCCATGCTCACCCCCCGGCTCACCGCTGCTGTGGGATCAGGGGGTCCCGAGCCCCATCGGGGGGTCCCACCATGGGGTTGGTGCGCTGCCCCGTGCGCACGTTGAACATGGGGAGGGTGGAGAGCGGCCGGGGGACGTCGCGACTGCGGGCCATGCTCCTCAGCTCCTCCGTGTCACCGTGGATGGTGGTGTGATGTACAAGTTGGATGCTGCCCAAGGGGGGGG
>NW_011146619.1:0-340 GCF_000146605.3 Meleagris gallopavo
TTTCCCCTTCCCCCCTTTCTCCTCCCCAATTCTGCCCGTTTCCCCCCATTCTGCCCTTCCTGCCCCCCGTGCTGTGACAGCCGCCGCTTTTTGGGCCCCAAAGGGTGGGACGCTGCCCGTTGTGCAGAGCGCTTTGCTCCCAGCCCCCCGTTTTGGGGCCAAAAAAGGCCAAAACGGGGCTCGTTGGCACAGGGAGGCAGCGCTCCCCCAGCCCCACATTTTGGGGCCAAAAAGGCCAAAACGGGGCTCAATGGCACAGGGAGGCAGCGCTCCCCCAGCCCCCCATTTTGGGGCCAAAAAGGCCAAAACGGGGCTCGTTGGCACAGGGAGGCAGCGCTCC
>NW_011146620.1:0-594 GCF_000146605.3 Meleagris gallopavo
CATAGAATCCCACAGAACACCCACAGCTCTCCCCCCACAGCCCTACATCCTTCACCCCACAGGCCCCAAATCCCCAGCCCCACAGCAATTCCATAACCGCCTCGCTCCGCCCCATAGCAACCCCATAAGACCCCCCATAACTCCTCACCCCCCGCGCCGACCGCCTCCGGAGCGACCCTCGAACAAACATGGCTGCCGCGAGACCAGGCCCCCTTCCCGTTGGCCACGCCCACATAATCGCTTACTCCATTCTAGACCACGCCCATTTAGAGCTGTCTATCACAGCCGGGCCACGCCCCTGATCAGGAGAAGCCACGCCTACTATGAGCAGGCTTGTGCAGACGAGGCCACGCCCATCGCCGCCATATTGGCATGGGGCAAAAATTGTCAATTTAGGGGAAAAATAGGGGCACTTAGGGTAAAAATGAGGGGTTTTAGGCAAAAAGTTCTCAACTGTTATTAAAGAAATGGGATTTTAGGGCAAAATCGGCAGTTTTCAGGGGGATCGCAGGGTGAAAGTGGGGGTTTGTAGTGAGAGAAATGGGGTTTTTAGGGCAAAACTGAGGGGTTTGGGGTCAGAATGGTTGTTTTGGG
>NW_011146621.1:0-308 GCF_000146605.3 Meleagris gallopavo
ATCCACCAATGTGCCCCAAAATCCCTCAAATCAGACCCCAAATCCCCCACATTGGACCCAAAATCCCACAAATTGGATCCAAATCCACCAATGTGCCCCCAAATCCCTCAAATGAGACCCCAAATCCCCCACATTGGGCCCAAAATCCCCCAAATTCGGCCCGAAATCCCCAATCAAACACAAAATCCCCCGAGTTGTGCCCAAAATCCCCCACATTTGACCCCAAATCCCCCAAATCAGACCCAAAATCCCTAATTTACCCCAAATCAGACCCCGAAATCCCCCAAATCGGACCCAAAATCCCACAA
>NW_011146622.1:0-304 GCF_000146605.3 Meleagris gallopavo
TAGAAAGTGTGACGTGGGGAACTACCAGCATGTCAGTCTCACCTCTGTGCTGGTCACGGATCATGGAGCAGATCATCCTGGAAGTGACTCTCAAGCACACATTCCAGTCCGTCACCACCCTGGCGTGAAAGCTGCCTCCTAAGAACCAACCTAAACCTCCCCTGTCTCACTTGAAACCATTTCCCCTTGTCCTATCGCTATCCACCCTCCTAAACAGCCGTTGCCCCCTCCTCCGCCTTATGCGCTCCCTTCGAGTCTTGGAAGGCTGTCATGAGCTATCTCCAGAGCTTTCTCTTCTCCCACA
>NW_011146623.1:0-358 GCF_000146605.3 Meleagris gallopavo
AGCTCCCCAGGCTCGAGGTCCCGCAGCCCTGAGGACCCCAAAGACCCCCAAAGCTCCCCAGGTTTGGGGTCCCGCAGCCCTGAGGACCCCAAAGACCCCCAAAGCTCCCCAGGCTCGGGGTCCCGCAGCCCTGAGGACCCCAAGGACCCCCAAAGCTCCCCAGGCTCGGGGTCCCGCAGCCCCCGCTCACGTTGTTGATCATGAGGTGCATGATGGTCTTTGGCATGAGGTCGCGGATGGATTTGTTGATGATGGCCACGTAGGAATCCACCAGGTTGCGGATGGTCTCCACCTGGCGCTCCAGCTGGGGGTCCATGGAGAACGTGTTCTCCTGAGCGCCGTCCTCACTGTCCGTCTG
>NW_011146624.1:0-585 GCF_000146605.3 Meleagris gallopavo
CCAGGAGTCTTTGGGTCCTGACGAGATGAGACCCAGAGTTCCGAGAGAATTCACCGCTACAGTCACCGAGCCACTCTCCATGGTATTTCACAAGTCGAGGCAGTCAGGTCAAGTCCCTGCTGAGGAGAAAAAGGTGACGGCACACCTCTTAGGAAGGAGTAGAAAGTGTGACGCGGGGAACTACCAGCATGTCAGTCTCACCTCTGTGCTGGTCACGGATCATGGAGCAGATCATCCTGGAAGTGACTCTCAAGCACACATTCCATTGCGTCACCACCCTGGGCGTGAAAAGCTGCCTCCTAATAACCAACCTAAACCTCCCCTGTCTCACTTGAAACCATTTCCCCTTGTCCTATCGCTATCCACCCTCCTAAACAGCCGTTGCCCCCTCCTGCTTATGCGCTCCCTTTGAGTCTTGGAAGGCTGTCATGAGCTATCTCCAGAGCTTTCTCTTCTCCCACAGAAACAATCCCAGTTCCCTCAACATTTCTTTCTAAGAGAGGTGCTCCAGCCCTCTGATCATCTTCGTGGCCCTTCTCTGGACCTGCTCCAAAAGCTCCACATCATTCCCGTGCTGGAGCCCCA
>NW_011146625.1:0-520 GCF_000146605.3 Meleagris gallopavo
GTGACTGTGAGCTGTGCTGAGACAACAGGGGTCCAGAGAGAGCCCCGCTGCAGCCTTTTTGTTTGGGCGGTTTTCTTCCCTCTAGGGGATTAAAAGGGACCTGAAAAACCCACAGGTACAACTTGCTACTGCTCCAGCCTGTCAAGTGGAGATGATGACTTTCCTCCAACTGGGGCAGGGAGGAAAGTAGCAAAGACATTTGTCTGCCAGCATGAAGTAGCAGGTCCGGAAGGTGGTAACAGGCGTGGCAGGCCAGTTAGCAAGATGTTAGAATCCTAGAATCCCCAAGGTTGGCAAAGACCTACGGGATCATCAGTCCAACCATCCACCTGTCAGCAACAGTTCTCACTAATCCATGTCCCTCAACACAGCGTCTAAACCTTCCCTGAACACCTCCAGGGTGGGCAGTTACAGAGTACAAGAATTTTGGATGCCAACCATCTCCCACCACAGCCATTTCTCACCCCAGTCCATTTCCCACCCCAACCATCTCACAGTACAGCCATTTCATTTCCCACTC
>NW_011146626.1:0-530 GCF_000146605.3 Meleagris gallopavo
GGCACAGGGATGCAGCTCTTTCTAGGCTCTCCCGATGCAGCCCATGGCACCAGTACCTGTGTGACACATGGATCTGAAAGCATTCTGCCTTCTGTGACATGCCCATGCCGTCACAATGCCAGTTCCCTGTACCACCTGCCCATCATGCAACAATCCTACGGTCCTTTTGACTAAATCTCCCTGCACGGATGTCCATGTCAAAAATGGAACATCTCTCCAGCTGTGCAGCAGAGGACACGGGCTTCCATGCTCTAGCCATGTTCTCCTCTCGGCTTCTGGCTCTCCAACACAAAGAACAAGATGCAAAATCAGTTGCATCACAAACACTCCTTTCATCCTGTCTACTTCAACAGACAACCCAGACAGGCCCACTCTCCTGCCCTCTTACCTCAGCCTCTGCACACCATCCTACTCTCCTGAGCATTAGGCTGGCACAGGGATGCAGCTCTTTCTAGGCTCTCCCGATGCAGCCCAAGGCACCAGTACCTCTGTGACACATGGATCTGTAAGCATTCTGCAGATCGGAAGAG
>NW_011146627.1:0-464 GCF_000146605.3 Meleagris gallopavo
ACACGGACACGCAGACACACGGACACGCGGACACACGGACACGCGGACACGCAGACACACGGATACACGGACACGCAGACACACAGACACGCGGACACACGGACACACAGACACACGGACACGCAAACACACAGACACACAGACACACAGACACACGGACACGCAGACACACGGACACGTAAACACACAGACACACAGACACACAGACACACGGACACACGGACACGCGGACACACAGGAGGCTGCGGATGCCTCCTGCCCCGTTTCCAGGCAGAAATTCCCGCCCCCCCACCTGCACACGGCGCTGCCTTCAGTTCCAGCTCAGCTCCCTCCAACAAAAGCCTCTGTGGCTCCGATACCAATGGGGGGGGGGGCTTCAATCCCACCCCGGGGGCTGCAATCCCACCCTGGGGCTTCAATCCCATCGCAGGGGGCTGCAATCCCACCCTGGGGCTTCAATCCCA
>NW_011146628.1:0-355 GCF_000146605.3 Meleagris gallopavo
CACCCGCACACACCCGCACACACACACACACACTCGTATCCCCTCCCCACCTTCCCGCACGGCCCCGCAGCCGTCCCGCCGATCCCCGCGGCTCGGGCATCGCCATGGAGATGAGCGCAGCGGAGCGGCCGCGTTCGGAGCGGTGCACCGCGATTCGCGACACTCTATTAAGATACAGTTGCGGCGACCCTTGGTGTCACGCCGCGTTAGCGCCGGCAGCTTTCGGCTTCATCGGAACCCCCCATATTTCTGCCCTCCTTCCCCCCTCCCTCCGTATTTTCGGCCGTAAACAAACACACGCACGCGGGGCGATGCCCCCCCTCCCGCCCTCCTCTTTCCCCCCCTTATTTCCCAC
>NW_011146629.1:0-432 GCF_000146605.3 Meleagris gallopavo
AAATTTTAGACCGATTTTCCTTTATTTATTTATTTTTAATTATTATCATTTACCCCCTTCCTGCCTCCCTCCCCGGGGGCAGCGACAAGGAGCTCACGCAGCCCGGCCCGGGGCTCTGGCTCAAAACCGCGTCGTTTCCTATTTATTTCGTTTCTTCTTTCTCCCACCCCATCACCACCACCGCACCCCCCTCCTCCTTCTCCACCCCGCACCGTTTTGGGCCGTTTCCCCCCCTCCGCCGCCGTGAGCCCCCCCGAGCGTTGGACACCCCGTGGGAGCGAGAGGAGAGCGCGCTGCGGCGCGGAGCGAAACTTTCCGAAGCAATAAAGAGGCGAAACGGAGATTCCAATATTTCTATCTATGCAAGCAGGCCCGGCCCGGCGGACGCTCACAGATGCACTTTGCTTTGGGGGGGTCCGGCCCGGCCCCGCT
>NW_011146630.1:0-540 GCF_000146605.3 Meleagris gallopavo
CGCGCTCACCTCCCCCACGTACTCCATCACGAAGCTGTTCTTGCGGATGCGTTCCAAGGTGCGGACGCCCCAGCCGCGCCCGTTGCCCGTGCGGAAGATGCAGAGGTCGTAGCGGATCCCCTTCTGCACCACTCGGTTGGGGCAATCGGAGCCGCAGCGGCACCTCGAGTTGCATTCGTAGATGGGCAGCCCGGCCCGGATGCGCACCTGCCCAGCCTCGTTGTAGGCAAACTTGTTGTGCGAGGCTCCGGGGCAGCAGCCTCCCGCAGCCTCAGCCAAGCAATCGCTACACTCGCAACCCACGGCCACGGGGGTCAGTTGGACACCGGCCCCCACTTTGTACTCGTTGATGTAGACGAAGTCCCGGGGTGGGCCGTGCAAGTCCACCTCGTTTTCCACGGCGATGCGGCCGCGGTGGCTGCGGGTGTTGTTCAGGTGCTGCTCCCAGCGCCGCAGCGCCTGCCGCTGCTCCGCCTTCTGCACCAGGTAAGAGGAAGCGCGGGAGGGCAAACCTCGGGGACCGGGTCTCACCGGCCCCCC
>NW_011146631.1:0-543 GCF_000146605.3 Meleagris gallopavo
ACAATGGAGGTGAAGTTATAAAAACAACCAACGGGAAAAGCAGTTGTCCAGCCCGTCTGGAGAGGCTCTGACATGCAGAAAGACCTCCGTGTCGTTCATCACAACCCTTACAAAACCCGATGACACAAAGAATCCGCGAGCCCAGCGTCCGGGGCACCGTCCCGAGGTCTCCGCCGTGCCGGCAGTGTCAGCTGCCGGGCGCGCCGATAGCCACTGTGATCCTCGTGTACAGAGGGAACCTGTCAGTCCTTAGCACCTCGTAGGAGAGCGAGTTCAAACCATCGGAGCTCATCGTCTCCCTGGTGTGAGCAATTCGGTCAAACCTGCGGAGGGGAAAAGCAAACAAAAGCCTTTCAGCGACCCCCAGCTCCCGTTCTTTTTGCCCTCGGGCAGCCCCCGCTCCGGGGAGCAGCGGTGGTGTCAGAGCGTGCTCGGCCAGCTCAGGAAAGCGAGGGCTGCTCCCCCAGCCGTGCTGCTACCAGCGGCTCGCGGCTTGCTCGTGGCACGCCTGGGGCTTACGGCGCTGTGGGGACGGGGCTCGGG
>NW_011146632.1:0-525 GCF_000146605.3 Meleagris gallopavo
ATCCACCATGTGGTCTGCCGTGCTCCCCCCCCCCCCTCCGCCGAGCCACACATAAACCAAAGTGACAGCGGCTGGAGGGGGCCGCCCAGACCCCTCCCAGCAATTTGCTGTGCACAAGCCCCCTATTAAACCCACGCTCCGCTGGGACCGACCCCGAGCGCTTCCCCCCCCCAGTCAACCCCGTGCCCTTCTTTTGCCAAGCCATCCCCACGCTGTGCCACGTCCCCCCCCCAATGCACCGCCCCGATGGGCTCAGTGTCCCCTCGCTGTTGCCCCGAAGGATTTACGGGGTTGCCGCGGAGGATGGAGTTGCTGTGTAGGGTTTCCAGGTGAGGGGCACCGCCGGAGCCCACGGAGCCCATATGGGGCGCGGTGCCGGCTCTGCCACGCGGCGCTGCTCCTGGCACGGGGCTCGGCGGTGCCAGGATGCTCGGCCCGTCGCTGTGGCAACGGGGGATAAAGGTTACCGGGACATCGGTCACAGCTGAGTATGTGCCAGGAGGGGGGCGGCTCCGACCACCCCCC
>NW_011146633.1:0-674 GCF_000146605.3 Meleagris gallopavo
GGGCCCAGCTGAGACAGCTGGCAAAGTCAGGAATTGGAGACATGAAGGCAAGTAAGATCAGGAAGAGAGTCAGGCTGACCTTCATCCTGTTCTCTCCCACGGACCACTCTCAACACACAAGTGGCTGTCACCCAGAGCGGAGCTCCAGCAGTGACCTCCAGGACGGAGTGACCGCCCCACGTGTCTGAGCTGAGGGAGGCTGCCAGCGTGACTTCATAAAGACTGAAGTCCTGCCCCGCCCTGTGATGTCACAATGCCTTTCCCGGTGCGGGTGCAGCCGTGCACCCAGCTTGGGGCTGGGGACCCTACCCCCAAATCCCACCTCCCTGTTCCACCTCCCCTTTTCCAATCCGTCTGCACTCTGTAATTTCATGAGCACACGAGGTCATAGAATCATAGAATCGAATAGCGGCCTGGGTTGAGAAGGCCCACAGTGCTCACCTAGTTTCAACCCCCTGCTATGTGCAAGGGCGCCAGCCACCAGAGCAGGCTGCCCAGAGCCACATCCAGCCTGGCCTTGAATGCCTCCAGGGATGGGGCATCCACAGCCTCCATGGGCAACCTGTTCCAGTGTGTCACCTCCCTCTGAGTGAAAAACTTTCCCCTACTATCTAACCTAAACCTCTCCTGCCTTAGTTTAAAGCCATTCCCCCTTGTGCTATCACTATCCACCC
>NW_011146634.1:0-344 GCF_000146605.3 Meleagris gallopavo
CCACCTCCACCTCCACCTCCAACCTCCTCCACCATATTTTCGTAGATTCTGCTTTTTTCCTCCTCGTCCTCATTTTGTAATCAATGCTTTTTCCTTTCTCGTCCTTCTCCTCCACATCCACCTGCACCTTACCCTCCTTATTTTGTTTTCACTGCTTTTTGCCTGCTTTTCATCTTCTTGCATTTGTTTCTCTTCCTCCACAGATTGTACTTGGAGCTTTTATCCTCCTCCACCCCCTCCTCCACCTCCACCTGGACCTCCTGCGCCTCATTTCTTGGTTTCTGTTTCATTGCTCTATCTCCTTTTCATTTCAGTTTCGCTGGTTTTTTTTTCCTCCTCCTCCA
>NW_011146635.1:0-536 GCF_000146605.3 Meleagris gallopavo
TGACTAAAAACCAGTCCCACGTCCAAGCTGGTTTTCAGGGTATCACATTTCCTTTGAGATGCTCTTTGAAATGAAATTTCCTTCCTCTTGCTCTTAGAGAAACCGAAAGCTCGCTTTAGAAGGAAGACAGAGAACAGGCGTCTGCTGCCAAGCTCCCTGGAAATGCCGGTTCTCTCTCCCACCCTCTCCAGGCATTCGGCTGGCCATCTCTAAGAGGGCACAGGTGTTCCGGGGCTGTCTGCTGCCTGAAGAGCATCCAGCCAAACGAACGTGGAACCCAAGGCCAAGCACCAGACCCGGGCTGAGGAAAGGCAGCAAAACCCGCCCCGTGGTCTTCATGGAGCTCGAGGGCCAGCCTGCCCTCGGTGCCCAAAGGGAGCAAGCGAGCGCTGCAGCCACCAAGCTGCCGATGGGCCAAATGCCTGAAGTTTAGGGCTAAGGAGTTCAGGCCAGCACAGGGAGGACCGCAGAAGATGGCAGACTCGGCACCTGACGCTGAGGCCAGCCTGCCCCAGGGGCCACCAGCAACACCTGCA
>NW_011146636.1:0-494 GCF_000146605.3 Meleagris gallopavo
AGAGGCTCTAAAACATGCATTTCTCATTCAGGTTGCACATAATGCTAACAATTCAACTCACCAATGCTAAAACTGCTACAGCTGCTTTTCTGACTGCAGCATCAGTGTTTCTAAAACCACCTGTCTCAGGACACTTAACCTCAGAGCCTAAGTGTCCTCTAGACTTGAAGCTGAAGTGTGGGCATATCAGAAGCACTGTGTTTTCAGACATACCTTGCAATTTTCTTTTCCCTTTCTGATCACTGGAATACAGTCCTCCATTAAGTTTCTTAACAGCTGTTTCGTAGTCTTCATACTCTTTGTCTCAAATGTAGGAAACAAGTGGAAGTTCTCAGCGATGCTCCAAATCCAGAGAAGTCTAAGCCTGTTAAGCCCTTCCGACTCAGAATCCCACCAGGCATACAAAACTTCTGCATGTGTGTTAAGAGCTCTACTCATCAGCAAGCAAGCTTCCCTTTCCTATTTGCATACAGGTGCTTTAATACAATATTGAC
>NW_011146637.1:0-504 GCF_000146605.3 Meleagris gallopavo
TGCTGAAACACCTGCTGGGTTTGGCACACCAAGCAATGCACGGAGCAGTGAGGCACAAGTTGCACTCTACGAAGTCTGCGCTCTGCTTCCTTTTTAAGGTCTGACATGAAGGTGGGAGCTCGGCAGCAATTTTCCAGGGCAAGAATGACATTTCATCATCCTCACTGAATTGTGGGATGGAATTTCAACAAGAACACGTTTTCTCTGGTTACAGCCATTCAGAAGGGCTGGAAAATCCTCCCCAGCTCAGCTTTTCTGCTGAGATACCTCCCAGCGACCACCCAGCACCAAACCCAACTCACCTGGTCAGCCTGCTCAGCCTGAGCTGTGCCCAGCTCACACACACGCCGCAGCGGTGCTTCCAATGGGCTCTCACAGGATGATCTCTCAAGAAAAGCACAGAGCTCAGTCTCCGTGTGCAGCACGCTCACCAGAGCACCAGCTCTGCTCACCAGCCTGTGGCACAAACGCTCCCAGCCCAGCAACGACTGTGACCTCAGCGAG
>NW_011146638.1:0-412 GCF_000146605.3 Meleagris gallopavo
TTTTTAGGGTCCCATTTTTGGGGTCCCTTTTTTGGGGTGCATTTTTTGGGGTCCCATTTTAGGGCCGCAGTTCTTTGGGGTCGCGCTTTTGGGTTCCCTTTTTTGGGGTCCCTTTTTAGGGTCCCATTTTTGGGGTCCCATTTTGGGGTCCCGTTTTTTGGGGTCCCACTTTGGGATCCCATTTTGGGGTCCCTTTTTTAGGGTCCCGTTTTTTAGGGTCCCATTCTTTGGGGTCCCACTTTGGGGTCCCTTTTTTAGGGTCCCATTTCTGGGGATCCAATTTATATGGGGTCCCACTTTGGGGTCGTATTTATTTGGGCTCCCATTTATTGGGGTCCCATTTTGGGGTCCCGGTTTTTGGGGTCCCACTTTGGGGTCCCATTTTGGGGTCTCTTTTTTTGGGGTCCCATTT
>NW_011146639.1:0-393 GCF_000146605.3 Meleagris gallopavo
AATGCTCTCATCCTCCAGTTCAGCTCGGAGCCTGTCTCGTTCGATTATGAGAGTATCCAGCTCAGATTGGAGGGTGTCTTGTTGAGAATTGAAGACTGTTGAGTTTGGATTGCAGGGAGTCTCTCTCAATTCGGAGGGAATCTCTCTCAGATTGGAGGCTGTTTCTCTCGACCAGGAGACTCTCTCGCTCATTTTGCACTGTTTCCCTGAGACTCTCCTTTTCAATTTCACAAACTCTCTCCCTCTCCAGGATAGTATTGAATAAGGCCCGGTAAGCATTTAGCCAGGCCCCAAAACAATTTTGGGCCTCCTCAGATCTTCCTGAGCCACGACATTCCTGTCTCAAATATCTGTTAAATTTCAGGTCTTCAGGTGTTCTGGAGTAAAGTTCCA
>NW_011146640.1:0-707 GCF_000146605.3 Meleagris gallopavo
AGGGAATTCCTGCACAAATCCCCTTTCGGGGGGGCGACGAACTGGGGGGAGAATTTTGAGTTTTTTGGGGGGGAATTTTTTGTGTTTTTCTTGCACAGTGTTGTGCGCAGGTGAGCTGCACGGCCGCCTGCTCACATCTACAAACCCTTTTTTTATGGGGGGAAAAATCCCATTTTTATTGGTCTGCTGCTGATAAGTTTCCCATAAAACGAGGAGTTTTTGCCCTAAAATGACTCATGTGGGCTCCCGGACCTCGCAGCTCTGTATGAAAACAACGGAAAAAGGGGAAAAACAGAGGCAGAACATTTGGAAATCTCTTCCTATGGGGATTCTGAGGGATTTCTTCCACTCACAGCCGCTGCTCAGAAATGTCAGTTTTGGAGTTTTCATTCCTTTTTTTTTTTTCCTCTTTTCTCAAAATTTCACTGTTTTAAAAAATTTTTCCTCAAATTTCCTTCCTAATTTTCTCACATTTCCTTCCTAATTTCCTCGAACTTCCTTTCCATTTTTCTTAATTTTCCTTTCTTTCTTTCTTAAATGTTCTGTATTTTATTTCTTAATTTTTTCCTTACGTTTTCTTTTTTTTTTTCCCCTTAATCTTTTCCTTTTACTTTCCTCTTCTCTCCTTTCCTTTTCCCCCCTCCCCTCTTCTTCCCTCCCTTCTCATTTCCTTTCTTTTCCTTTCCTCTTCTCCTTAAATTTCTTTT
>NW_011146640.1:1001-4855 GCF_000146605.3 Meleagris gallopavo
TGCTTAATTTTATTTTTCTTCCCAAGCAGGAAACGCCGGAGATCAGAATTCACCCCCTGATTCCCTCTGAGTGCACAAAATCTTGATTTTATGCGGAGTAGGGCAGGAAAACACACCAGGAACAGCACACAGCACCAAAAAAAACGCATGAATTCGGGGTGGGTGGGGGTGGTGAAAGGGCAGAAATTGGTGCAAATAAATTCCAAACATCCCTCAGTGCACACGGAGAGCTGAGAAACGGAGGGGACACGGGAGCCACGACGTCTCAGCTGCAGTTTTATTGCTCTGGCAGAGGTTGTTAGCGCGTTTGAAGGAGTGGCCGTAGGGATGGGGTCAAAGGGGGTCCGTGATGATGACCGATCCGCAGGAAGAAACCAAGAAATGGGGAGAGAGCCAAAACCACTTCGTTGTTTTGGTTTTTTTGCGCCGTCTCGCTTCCCGTCCTTTTTTTCCCCCTCCGAAATCCAACTCACAGCCAGCACCTCTTGTCGGCGGCAGCGTTGGGCTTCTCGGTGGGTACCTCGATCACCTCGAAGACGTCCACTCTGAAGACCCAACGTCCTGGCACGTCGACGTTGGAGGTTTTGGTGATGTTGATGACAGCTTCGGTGCGGGAGCCGGGGATGTTGTAGTAGTTGGTTTCATCTCCGCTGTTGAAGCCGGCCTGCAAAGAGGGGCAACGTGGGGGATTTAAAGCCTGACCCCTGTAGGACAACCGCCAACCGTGGCGTCTCGACCCTAAAATACGTTGTAGGGCCAACATCCTGCCTCTGGTTTTGCCCTCCTAAAAAAAGCCGTAGGGCTGCCTCCTAATTTCGGGGTAGAAACTGGTATTTCTGGGAGAAAATATCAGAAATTCGAGTGGAAATGGGTATGTCTGGGAAAAAGTGTCGTGTATTTGGGAGAAAACGTATTTCTGATAGAAAATGTCGCGTATTTGGAAAAAAAAAACCCTGGTATTTCTGGGAGAAATGCCATCTTTTTGCAAGAAAAGTGGTATTTCATGGAGAAAATGTCATATATTTGGGAGAAAACTGTATTTCTAGGAGAAAATGTCATATACTTGAGAGAAAATTGGTATTCCTTGGAGAAAATGAGGTATTTTTGGAAGAACACTGGTATTTCTGGGAGATAAGGACATGTATTTGGAAGATAAACAGGTATTTCTGATAGAAAACTTACAGCTCAACCTCCTCCCCTGTCCCTCAATTCCCTTCATCCCATTTCCCTTCAGCTCCACCTACGTGGGCCGGGGTGCCTCCAAGGCCAGTTTTGGGGTCACCGCCGCTTGCTACCCCTGTGGTCCATTGGATGTCCTTGTAGTTGAGGATGATGAAGGATCTGTTGGTGTCGGTGGTGAGGGTGGCCTGGAAGGTGTTCCCCTGAAGGAAAAAAGAAAAAAAAAAGTTAAAAATGGCGTCATCCATGAGCAAGTGAAATAATTCTTGGTGCTCTACAAAAGTGTTCCTCTGCAAAGGTTGACCAGAGGGATGGTGTAGTGGTGGCAACAGACTTTCTGCCCAGGAAAAAAGATCAAGGATTAATCAGGGGGTAAAGATTTTGGAGATGACAACTGCATATCAGCACCCAGAGATGGTTGGGGAGATGTCTGGGGGCTTTGTGTAGATGTCCAGGGCTGGAAGGTAGAATGAAGGGCATGGAGAACATGGCTTTGCCTCAAATATTGCGAAGGGAAATGAAAAGGTGGGCTGGGAAGGCCAACAGGTGGGCCGTGAAGGCCAACAAAAGCATTATGGAACAGAAAATAACAGTAATTATAACAGGTCCTGAGGTCCAACAAGTGGATCGTAAAGCCAATGCCTGAGTTGTGAAGGCTGAGAAATGGGTCAGAAAGAGAGAAAAAATGACCACATGAAAGTCTTAAAGGCAATGAGTGGATCTTGAAGCCAACCAGCAGGTTGTGAAGGCCAATAGTTGCATCTCGAGGCCAACCAGCAGGTTGTGAAGGCCAACAGTTGCATCTCGAGGCCAACCAGCAGGTTATGAAGGCCAATAGTTGCATCTCGAGGCCAACCAGCAGGTTATGAAGGCCAGTGGGTGGATCTCGAGGCCAACCAGTAGGTTGTGAAGGCCAACAGTTCCATCTTGAGGCCAGTGAGTGGATCTTGAGGCCAAAGGGTAGACCTTGAGGTCAATAGTTGGGCCACAGGGCCACTGAATGAGGCCGGAAGGCCGGCATAAATGTTAGAAGACCAACATATGGGCTGTAAAGGCCAACACAGCGAGCGCCCTCAGCAGAGCTCTGGTTTAGGCTCATCGTTGTCCCCTGCCATCAAACCGATGTCGGGATCAACTGGTTTTTGTACACGTGACCTCATCTGGGGGGGAGGGAGGGGGGCTCTCAACCAATGGTGCACCCGACCTTATTGCTGGTGGAGCCGTAATAGGCCACGTGGTCCCAGGTGGCCACGAAAGCCCACGTGGCGGTGAAAGGGATATTGGGGAAATACTGGTTGATGTTTTGGGTGATGAGTTTGAGCAGCGCCGGGTCGGTGGTCTGGCGGTAGAAGATCTCCCCACCCAACACGTTGTCCACGTCGCCCCAATACGGTGTCACAAAGGGACGCCCGTCGGCGAGGGGGAAGGGGTCTGGGGTGTATTGTTTGACCTGGGTGTCGAAGGAAATCACGCCGTTGTTGTTCACCTGCAAAAGACAACGGGTTGAGGCAGAGGCCCTACGATGGAACCCAAAGATGGGGTCAACTCCTTGACTTGGTCGTGAGTCAACCCAAAACGTTTCTACGATTCTACGAAGACCCAGATACGCCCTCGCCCACGAATAGGATTTCAGCGTAGACTTCTGATGTATTTATAAGGATAGATATAAATTTATATGGCTGTACTGGGAGCATTTATGTCCCCACTTCATTCAGAACGAGGGGGGAGGTGGAACAGAGCACACCTGAACTTGTCCACCCACCTCCCAACCGCTGTGGCAGAAGAGTGAGGTCCCCTCCAAGACCCCCTACCCCTACAAGAACGCTTTGATACACCAGAAAAAAAAGAAAAAAGCTTGAGGGGGAAACTGAGTCAATCCTATATAAAGGTTGACTTTGGGGTTGCAGTGGGCAAAACAGACTGAAAGAGGGAGTGAAAAGAAAAGGGGAGGGAAAGGTGGAAAAATTCTCACGTACGAAAAGGGTTTGGTGCTCTTTGCCATAGAAAGTGAAGGGCACGGAGAGGGGCAGCCTCTTGGATGTCCCATCATCCAGTTTGGGGTTTTTACGGTCACCCTGGTCCAGACCGTAGGGATAAAGCACGGCTGTTGTAGAAAGGCAGAGGGTGAGACGTTAGGGGACCCCAATATTTCAGCGGAACGACCCATCACGCATTTTGGGGTGAAGCCCATCAAGTTTGGGATTCTTTCTCACATATCCATGAGGAAGCTCCAAACCAGAGCCAAAATAGCCCCAATTTTGGGTGGGAAAATCACTTATTAGGGCAAAACCAATGGCCCAAGTACTCATAGTTTGGGATTCCTTCCAAAAAAACACATTGGATTCCCATATCTCCACCTGGAAGATCCAAACCAGAGGGAAATAACCCCAATTTTGGGTAAGAATACCATTTGTTAGCCCAAAATCAATGGACCAGGTAGGTACTCACTTTCAGGTGTTGGTTCGATGTTTGTCACCATTCCTGCAGAGGAGATAAGGGGAAATATTAATTCCTGAGCAATCAGACCCCCCCCATTTCCTTCACACTTCACCCACCTGACATGAGGAGGAGGAAAGCGAAGGTGGATTTCATCCTGATTCCTGCAAAAATGGTAAAAAAAAAAAAAATGACTCTAAAATTTCGTGGAAGAGAGAAAGAAAGAGAGAGAGAGAGGA
>NW_011146641.1:0-403 GCF_000146605.3 Meleagris gallopavo
CTGCTGTGCCAGCCCGTCTCGTCGCCGCTGCCGCTCAGGTGGGGACACAGCGGTGGCTGGGGACACAGGGGGTGGGGGGGACAGCAGTGGGGATGCAGTTATGGGGTCACACAGGGATGGGGACGCGGTTATGGGGTCACACAGGGATGGGGACGCGGTTATGGGGTCACACAGGGATGGGGACGCGGTTATGGGGTCACACAGGGATGGGGATGTGGGATGTGGGATTTGGGATGTGGTGGTGGGGACAGATGTGACAATGGGGGGGACGTGGCGTTGGGGTCCCGCATGGTGATGGGGATGGATGTGATGTTGGGGTCCCCTGTGTCTGTGAGGTCCCTGTGTCTGTGGGGTCCCCCGTGTCCCTGTTCCCCCCGTGTCCCTGTCCCCCCGTGTCCCTGTT
>NW_011146642.1:0-491 GCF_000146605.3 Meleagris gallopavo
GAGCTGGCCTGACCCTTGGGGCTCTTTGGATTATGCC
Source organism: Meleagris gallopavo (assembly GCF_000146605.3). Classification (NCBI taxonomy): domain Eukaryota; kingdom Metazoa; phylum Chordata; class Aves; order Galliformes; family Phasianidae; genus Meleagris; species Meleagris gallopavo. Next base: position 38 of record NW_011146642.1, read on the forward strand.
CACCAGGACGCCAAAGCCTGGGTGACACAGGGAACTGCCAATGTTATGCCTGCTTTCGCACGCCCAGGACAACACAAAACAACCTGCACTCAGCTCATGCCCACTTCACAGCCAGCCTGGTGTTCATTTCATTACTTATCTTGGTATCCATGTCCCTGGGCAAGGTGGAACTTCTCTCCAAACTGAGCAGCAGAGGACACGAGGCTTCCAAGCTCTGCTCTCATCCTCCTCTGCGCCTCTGCCTCTCAAAGACAAAGGAGGAGGACAGACCAACTGTTATATCACAGCCACTCCTGCCTCCATGCCTCACACCCAGGCCTTCCCATCCATGTTCTCAGGCGTTCGCTCAAACCTCCACCTCTGCTCACCCACCTTCTCTCCTCCGGCCTGGGCTGGCTGACCCTTGGAGCTCTTCGGATTATGCCCACCAGGACGTCACAGCCTGGGTGACACA
>NW_011146643.1:0-354 GCF_000146605.3 Meleagris gallopavo
TATCAGACAAGATGGAAGCCAAAATGGTGTTGGGTAGCTGAGCCTTCTCTGGTGGTAAGCAACATGGTGCACAGAGTGCAGCCATGTGCTCCGAGCAAGGAGCACAGGTTTGCGCAAGAGGCCCGGATGCAGGGCAGTGCCTTCATGACTGTATTGTGTCCAACAGGTGACAGCAGAGCTGCGGTGCTCCCAAGTGCCGTAACAACTGCACGGAGAGATGTGTTGGTCTCTGTGGAAACAGCAAGGAAGTGGAATGTGCATTTCCCGGCATGCCCCGGAACCTCACTTTGCTGACTGGTCATTGTCTGCCCAGCAGGTAAGGGCGATGCACAGCCGCCAGCGTTTACCCATTCC
>NW_011146644.1:0-343 GCF_000146605.3 Meleagris gallopavo
CGCAAAGCAACGACATCCAAAGCAAAACAATACAACACAAACAAACAAAACAAAACAAAAAACCCAAAAAGACAAAGAAAAATAAAAACAATTAAAAAAAACAAGTAGAAAAAGACACAGAAAAAAAAAAGAAAATAGCAAAGAAAAATCAAAACCATACAGTGCAATATCATGGCAAAGTAAAGCATTCAAACAGGGAAAGTGAAAGGAAAAAAAGCCAACTAAAGCTGAACAGAGTAAATGAAAAAAAAAGCGAGGAAAAAATAAAAAAGCAAAGGAAAGAGAAGCAAAACTGAAAGGAAAACAAAGCAAGGAATGAAAACTAAAAAGCCATGCAGAGGAA
>NW_011146645.1:0-529 GCF_000146605.3 Meleagris gallopavo
GTCCCCATGTGCAGCACTGCGTCCAGCCCTGGGGCTCCAGCACGGGAATGATGTGGAGCTTTTGGAGCAGGTCCAGAGAAGGGCCACGAAGATGATCAGAGGGCTGGAGCACCTCTCTTAGAAAGAAATGTTGAGGGAACTGGGATGTTTGTGTGGGAGAAGAGAAAGCTCTGGAGATAGCTCATGACAGCCTTCCAAGACTCGAAGGGAGCGCATAAGCAGGAGGGGGCAACGGCTGTTTAGGAGGGTGGATAGCGATAGGACAAGGGGAAATGGTTTTCAAGTGAGACAGGGGAGGTTTAGGTTGGTTATTAGGAGGCAGCTTTTCACGCACAGGGTGGTGACGCACTGGAATGTGTGCTTGAGAGTCACTTCCAGGATGATCTGCTCCATGATCCGTGACCAGCCCAGAGGTGAGACTGACATGCTGGTAGTTCCCCGCGTCACACTTTCTATCCTTCCTAAGAGGTGTGCTGTCACCTTTTTTCTCCTCACCAGGGACTTGACCTGACTGCCTCGACTTGTGAAA
>NW_011146646.1:0-465 GCF_000146605.3 Meleagris gallopavo
CCCAAGCCCACTCTAAGCCCCGCCCCCAGCCTGCGCACGCTGCTCCACGTGGGAGCTCAGATCGCTTCCGGGATGCGTTTCCTGGCCCGGCTCAATTTTGTCCACCGTGACCTGGCGACCCGGAACTGTTTGGTGGGCGACGGTTTCACCGTGAAAGTGGCCGATTTCGGTATGAGCCGACACCTGTACGGAGCGCATTACTACCGGGTGAGAGGCAGAGCCCTGCTGCCCATCCGCTGGATGGCCTGGGAGTGCATCCTGCTGGTAAGTGGGGCACGGGGGGGAAGTGGGCCGTATTGGGGCCATACTGGGAGCACTGGGGCCGGATTGGGGCCACACTGGGAGCACTGGGGCCGTATTGGGGCCACACTGGGAGCACTGGGGCCGTATTGGGGCCATACTGGGAGCACTGGGGCCGTATTGGGGCCATACTGGGAGCACTGGGGCCGTATTGAGGCCATATTG
>NW_011146647.1:0-470 GCF_000146605.3 Meleagris gallopavo
AGACCCAGTTCACTTAGCCTTTCTTCACAGGGGAGATGCTCCAGGCCCTTCACCATCTTTGTGGCCCGCCGCTGGACTCTTTCCAAGAGATCCCTGTCTTTTTTGTACTGGGGAGCCCAGAACTGGACACAGTACTCCAGATGAGGCCTTACCAGGGCAGAGTAGAGGGGGAGGATCACCTCCCTCGACCTGCTGGACACGCTCTTCTTAATGCACCCCAGAATGCCATTGGCCTTCTTGGCCCGAGGGCACACTGCTGGCTCATGGCCAACCTGTCGTCCACCAGGACGCCCAGGTCCCTCTCTGCAGAGCTCCTCTCCAGCAGCTCATCCCCCAGCCCTGTATTGGTGCATGCAATTATTCCTCCCTAGGTGTAAGACCCTACACTTGCTTTGTGACCTCATCCGGTTTCTTACTGCCCAGCTCTCCAGCCTGTCCAGGCTCGCTGAATGGCAGCACAGCCTTCAAGA
>NW_011146648.1:0-653 GCF_000146605.3 Meleagris gallopavo
CGCAGGGAGTGCAGGAGCCTGAATTCGCACTTGTCGGCATCGGAATCGCACTCCTTCGCTCTCATGCGCAGAAAGCGGCATTCGCTCTGGAGACTTTGCCGTAGCTGGCCGAGAATTAGCGCGTCTCCAAGAATGCCTCTTTCAGCTGTCAGCAGCGGTCTCGTGTTTCTCGCTTGCCGAGAACGGGCCACTTCAGCCCGCAGCTTTTCTCCGACCAGTGAGCGGTCTCGTGTGCGCACATCGGAAAGGAGCGGTTTGCACTTCGCCTTGGCTACATGCAGAATGCACTACGCCTACCTCTGAATACTATGTCTCTGCCTTTATTTCGAGCCACAATTCATTCTAGTGAGGTTCTCCACTGCTACACATCTGCTTTCAGAGAGGAAAAGAGTGGATGGGAAAACCCTCTGTAATAAGACAGCTGGAAGTTCGAGGAGAGACAGATGCAGTGCTCTCAGGGAGCGCGTTTCAGAAAGTGGGGAGTGATCCTTTCAGGACTGCGGAGAAAAAACCCCCACTACGCAGGGAGTGCAGGAGGCTGAATTCGCAGTTGTCGGCATCGGAATCGCACTCCTTCGCTCTCACATGCAGAAAGCAGCATTCACGCTGAACCGCTCCGGAGACTTTGCCAGAGCTGGCCGAGAAATCACGCT
>NW_011146650.1:0-2047 GCF_000146605.3 Meleagris gallopavo
AGCTCAAAAAAAAAAAAAAATGAAGTGGCCATATTAGAGAACTCCTCCATCAGCAATTACAGATGAACGTTATGACAAGACTTTTTGGAGAGAAAAAAACAACCTAAAAGAACAGAAAATGAAACAAAAACCCCACATTTTTTGTTTAATTTGCCTACATACTACAAAAACATTCTTTCTGTTATAAGGACCATGCCCTGCCTGAGGCTCTGGTGGTGGGAAGCAATAGTATCTGGATCTGCTGTCCCCAGGGCTGCTGTCACTGCACAGCCAGCTGTGCTGATGGGCATGCTCACAGACCCACAGATTGCAGCCCCTCTGCTCCTGGCTCCAGGCAGAGCAGAGGGAATGAGACTGTATCACATTCCCATGGGAATAGGAATTTTGCCTTATGAACAGATCAAGGACTTCTGAGTAAAGGGTCTGAAGTTTCCTGATCTCTCAAGTCTGGCTCCTCCACAATTTTCCTGCATAGATTTGAGTGTATTGTTCAACTTCAGACTTTCCAAATTTGTAAGATAGGGAAGAAAAGAACAAGTAAGTTTAATTCAGTCACAACCGTATAAAAAAAACCACAGAAGTCTGCAGAGAGAAACTGCACAAACTATAGGACCACAAATCCAAGAGCTCATTTTCTCCCTCCCTAGTCAGTTTGAACTTTTTTCTGTCATTCATTATTCAACAAAGTGGAGCAAATCACATCTTGTGTGTTTGACTCCAGAAATGAGGATTCTAAAGTGCTATTTCATTCACCTGAGGAGCTGCTAAATACTATCACAGCAGTAATTTGCAATAGTGTGCTAAAGAATGAAGAAAAGGTATTTGTTAATTGTTGACATAACAAAATTAATTTTCCATCCCTAAACTTTTTCTCATTTCTCCTGTGAGCTCTGATGCAATGTTACTGACTGGCACTGCTGAAATGCCAACTTGCATTTCTCATCCTTAATTTCACTCTAAATGTCATTAGTAATTGTTATTGCCAGACCAGAGAGTGCAATCTGCTCTTTCCGAAAGAAAATCTATTTCTCATTTCTTCTCCTGTGCTTCCTCCTTTTGGTCAAGGATGGATGTTTAACATGCCCACGTGCTCTGCTTGCAATAGCAGGGAAATGCATTAATGTATCTGGAAGTAAAACATTCCTGCTGTATTTATTTACACATAGTGTGCCTGGATCCTTATGAATACCAAACCATATGTTTAGAGGAGTCTTTAAAGCTAAGCTTTCAAGAACACTAACAAGTCTTAACTGAATAAAGCAGGAAGGAGACACCCTTTAATGTACACATACAAACCTCTCTCTGGATTCTTTCATCAATTACTTCTTTTGGTGGGTAATCATGTTGTCGAACACAAAAGCAAAACCTTTGCATAGTGTTTGTTCTCTTTCTGCTACATGTGAAAAAAAAAAAAACAAACCAGCAGCCTTCAGCCTGGATGTGTACAGCACAGCTAGCTTTGGTCTCAGCTAGTATGTCACACATTCACCCACAAAGTACAAAGGGCTTCCACCACAGAAAGGAAGCAGAGGTTAGACGTGTTCAAAGGAAAGTCTGCAAGCATACAAGGTTGAGTCCTTGCACACCTCCACGTGGTGCAGCAGTGATTTACAATCACGTTCAGTACCCACTGAATTTGGCCTCCAGCAGTGAGGGGAGAGAAGCACCCTGGCACTAGGACTCCATCCTGGGAGGGACTGCATGTACCAGGGCAGACCTTTAGTGGGCTCCCAAAAATCAGCATGTCTTACACGTGTGTATCTACACTGCAATATAATGTATATAAAATAGTTCAAAGCTAGGCTGCATTTCCATATCCATTAACTAAAGGCATCTTAGCTCAGAATAAATAGACATTTGGACATTTCCAGCCAGGAATTGTGCTTTCAATAAACACAATTGATGCATATACATTGTCTCTTGGCGGCTTACACTCATGGCCATCTGTTGGGATGGCATGGTGCCTACACAAAAGTTGGTTGGACCCTTGCCTTAGGGCATAGATGACAGGCAACAACGGGTTTAGCTGGGCAGCCTGAGCGCCGGC
>NW_011146653.1:0-1306 GCF_000146605.3 Meleagris gallopavo
CTGGGGGGATGTGAGGGGACTCCATAGGGGTTGAGGTCCCAGGGTTTGCAGTCAGCCCCCAGAGACCTGCAGCATAGAGCTCCAGGTCCACCCCTTCCATCTTGCCCCCCTATGGAGTCCCCTCACATCCCCCCAGGACCCCTCAACCTCCATGAGACCCCTTCAACCCCTCCAAAATTCCCCAATGCCAAGTACTGGCAGAAAATGAGAGTACACATTTTTAGCATTTCATCATGAATTCAAAGTATAGTCTCAGTTTACTACTAAAATTGGAAGGGAAAAAAAATCTCTGTACATACATACATTAGCCTCCAAGTTGCCAGGCATCAGTTTTCGATGGAGAAAATCCACATTTGACATCTGCTTCTATAGCAGAGTCCATCCGACCTTTAAAATTATTTTGTTGAGGTTAAAGACATTCCACTGCTTTGTCTTTATGAAGCATTTCATGATGTGCATCGAATTTGGCAGCCAGCAGAAGAGAAGGCTCCGGGGAGACCTCCTGAGGGCAGCCTTCAGTATCCCAAGGGGGGCTACAAAAAGCAAGGGACAGAGTCTTTAGATGGGACATAAGGAAGAAGTCTGTTACAATAAGTGTGGCACTGGAACAGGGACACTGAGGGACCCTGGGGCTCTCTAGAGCCCTGAGCACTGGGCGTCAGGGCCTGGGGATGGAGGGGATGGAGGGCACCATCCCCCTACCCCTTTGCAGGGGGACCACTGCCACCCCCAGACCTTCCCTCGTGCTCTGAGGGGCTGTGCAGTGGAGGAGGGTCTCGAGCTGTCCTACGGATGGCCCAGGGTCACTGTGGAGATGGGACAAGGGCTGTGGCTGCTGCCCCCAGGGGACCCACATCCCGCCCTGGGCTGCTGACAGCCCTCCTCCTGCCCAAAGTCCTGGGGCACAGACCCTGCAGGGACGAGGCTTCTCCATGGTCAGAGACACCTTCTGACATCCTCTGCTGACCAACGGAGTCCTCTGAAGAAGAACAAAGACCCTGATGGTCACTGACATCCTCCAGTGATCAATAAAGACCTCAGCAAAGCCACGCTCTGTGTGTCTGTGTCCTTGTCCCCAAGCTCAGCAGGAACCGCTGACGTCTGTCCCTGCCTGGCAGAGGCCGCCCCTAAGTGCTGGGAGGGGTCCCCAGCTCCATGCCCTGCACCCCACGTCCTGCACCCATGGATCTCTCCATCTCCTTGGTGCTGCCTCCTCCAAAATCCTGAAGGACGGAGCTCCCCATGCTGCCAAGCAGCTCCAGTACCCTCCCTCTGCTCTCTCCCAATTCCTCCTTCCAGTTCCTGC
>NW_011146654.1:0-999 GCF_000146605.3 Meleagris gallopavo
AACACAAGGACCAAAGAGAAGGATTTACAGCACCTTCTCTGATGTGTTTTTCATCTTTTCAATACAAGGAAGTTAACAGTGCTGGAAACAAACTAGCAGAGTGTGCCTGTTTGATCCAAGGTGCTCTTATCCCCTTCAGTGCAACTCCTCCAAAATACAAGCTTAAGGTTTTAATAGTCAGCATAATGGTCATCTAGCCTCAAGTAGCTGAATAATTGATGCTGCCAATTACCTGGCCAGGTAGCTCAGCAGGATCTGTAATGACCTCGGAGAAAAATGAGGCTATTCACACAACAGTGAGATTGGCCTTAACACAAGGACCAAAGAGAAGGATTTACAGCACCTTCTCTGATGTGTTTTTCATCTTTTCAATACAAGGAAGTTAACAGTGCTGGAAACAAACTAGCAGAGTGTGCCTGTTTGATCCAAGGTGCTCTTATCCCCTTCAGTGCAACTCCTCCAAAATTACACCAGAACAAATATAGGCATCATCCACCTCTCAGTTGCCAGTAGTTCAGGAAAGTACTTCTACCCTCCTTCACATTTTCCCCCTAAGATCACAGTCTCAAGGAATACCTTCTAACCTGAGTATTCACGTACTGAAAGCAAAACAAGTTCACTACATCAGAAATTTATCTCATACATAGCTCTCATCTCTAAGTCTTCAGAAAATCATGAAAGAATTTATTTTTCAATTAGACATACTGTTTAACACCAAAATAGCACAAACTAAGCGACAGAAATCTCAGAGAAGTATCTCAACAGTCAATGACAGCTTCATGGTTACATTAAGCTACCGAAATGAAACTACCTGAACAGTACAGGAAGTTCTTCTAGTCTTAATTTGGAACATTTAAGAAATTCACATTTTAACTAACTAATAAAATTAAGAAGTGTTGTTCATGTTACTTAGTAAGTTTGATTCCATATAAAACTAAGCACAGCAGTGTATGAAATAGCTAGCAGGAAAACATTTTAAAATTTTATCTTTAGCACTTC
>NW_011146655.1:0-709 GCF_000146605.3 Meleagris gallopavo
CTACATTAAATTAAAAAAAAAAAAAAAAAGAGCTTCATTCTAGAAGTCTTAAATGCTTCCTGAAATTATAAATATTTACTGAGACAATTAAAAAATATGACAGAACATTAGACAGAAAACTTGTGAATGGCCTAGTAGGAAAACCGAAATATTTCCCTCAAGGGGGTTAAAATGTGAATGCACTGTTATTTATGTGATTAAGACAAGCAGAGGAGTGAATAGGCATGGCAATTAACTGAAATATGTAAGTAAAGACAAAGGTGAGACTCTGAAGATGTAATTTTGATAAACAGAAGAACTTGGGGTTTCTTAATACTAAAGACTAACCTGCCACTTGCCTTCAAAACACATTTCGTTGACTGCAGACTTCCTGGGTCCATCAGGGATGAAAGAAGATTGTCTGGGGCTGTGCCCAGTACTCCATTCCTGTGTGGAGCAGCCCCAGGGCTGGGATGTAGGGATGGAGAGGCCTCGCCTCTGGGCTTTGGAAGAGTAAGAGCTGCTATGAGAATGGGGCACAGCTGCAGGCTGATACTTGTTTGTTTGGCCAACCAACGTGAGTTTAGGATTTGGAAGGGGGTTACAATTGAAGATTTTATGAATTCTTGTAACTCTTGCCATTATAAATTCAATCAGAGGTGTCCTACTCTTTACGACTGGTACTGAGTGCCCTTGGTAAGAACTCTGTCCTCCACTTATGTGTATAAAC
>NW_011146656.1:0-1333 GCF_000146605.3 Meleagris gallopavo
TCAAAAACAACATGTATTTATGCCTCAAGAATGATGCATTTAATGTAGAAATAAACAAAATTACCCTCCAGCAGCAGACTCTGAAGCCTCTAGATGCCCTATCTTACTTATTTAGTACTTAATAGCTTTGTGGTATATGTCAATGTATTTTGTACTAAATTTTCTGTATTAATACAAATATTTCTTGTTTTTGAAATCAAGATGTATACATAGTTCCCAATAGCTTTTTGAATTATAGCAAGGCTGGGAATGTGAGCTTCATGGCTCAAGCACAGCTCTAATAAGAGAGATAAGAGCGAGTGATTAGTAGCCTTGTTTTCTTTTAGTCCATTTGACTGGGCTGTTTTGCTTTTGAGGGTAGCTCTTGTGCTTCTCTATTTGTGCTCTTGCTCTCCCTGTACCTATTGTGTTACTTCAGAGGCTGCAAAACGAAGGAGCAAACTCAGGCCTCCAGCCCCCTCTGTTCCTCTCAGCATAATGCCATACCAAGTCTTAAAATATGCAGTCAGGTTTTAGCCCTTGCAACTTGCTTGGGATTTGTTCCATCTGAATTGCCTCTGTTTAGAGGCAATTGAAACTGTTACAGTTTTCAATATAAAAAAAATGTGACTTCTTTGTGTGTGTGTAGAGGAGCTTTTTGGTCTTCTCTGGGGGAACCTTGTGCTGATCTGGCGTGCTTGTTTAGCGTAAAATCCATCAGCAAAGCTCTGCCAAATGCGAGGGTTTCTACCTGGCACATCTGTGCATTTATCAAGTCACAAAAAGATCCTTCAGGGGGCTTTAAAAATTTCCATGAATCATCCCAACCTGTACATACCTCAATCTGAACCCTCTGGGAGGAGGCTAAGGTGACTGCTGCTGATTTACTAAAGCAGGCTGCTCAGTCTGCCAAGGCATAAGTAAATCATGGCAGATGCGTGAGAAAAAGGATAAAGCACGGTTGCTTTCAGATGCTTATTCACTCACCCACACTAGGAGATCTGCAAACTGTAATGAGTAGGTTTACAGTTATTCCTACTGGAGTCTTCCAGTGTTCTCAAGTATAAACAGTTTGAAAACCCCTTCAGCTGTGGCTAATTCAGAGGATGTGCCCAGACCTTCTCCTATCATCAGTTCCCCCAGAGAAGACCAAAAAGCTCCTCTACACACACACAAAGAAGTCACATTTTTTTTATATTGAAAACTGTAACAGTTTCAATTGCCTCTAAACAGAGGCAATTCAGATGGAACAAATCCCAAGCAAGTTGCAAGGGCTAAAACCTGACTGCATATTTTAAGACTTGGTATGGCATTATGCTGAGAGGAACAGAGGGGGCTGGGCACATCCTCTGAA
>NW_011146657.1:0-765 GCF_000146605.3 Meleagris gallopavo
TCAGGACTACACCTGGTCGATGGGTCTCCACAAGCGACTGGCCTCGCAAGCACGTGACCGAGTCGGTGCGGTGAAACACATCAACAACCGTCAGACGGAAATCCGCGGCAACCTCAAGGCATTGGGGTCGGTGGATGGTCTGTCCGAACGTGCATTGCAGCTGCGTGAAGAAATGAATGCGTTGCTCATCTCCCAGAGTCCCGAACCCCGGTCGGCTCGTGAGATGGAAGCGCAGTTGCGTCAGATCTTGGACAACGTCGCTGGGATGAGTCGTAAGGTCGTGGATATGGTCCACGACCTGCGCTATACCGGTCCAGTGCCGATGCAGGATATCGACGAAATCGCAGCTTACGCGGCCGAGATGGATCGTGACGCTGTAGCCAAGAAGGCGCTGGCCGATCGACTGGCAACAGAGTACACCGAGATCGAAACCACGCTGCATGGTTTCCGTACCTCGGACGGCATCACGCCGGAGAACATCGAGAGCCATCTGCTGGAACTGCGTGAACGATTGCAGGAACAGCGCGGACTGCAGGACCCGTCGTTCGGCCCGCTGGAAGATGCGGACATGATCTGCATGGACAACGAACATGCCATCCCGGCCTTGATCAATGTCTTCATGCAGTTGCCGGACAACGAAGATCGCCTGTATTCACGTCAGGTCATGGATCAGCGTCGCGAACAATTCCGTCAACAGCAGGATGCATTCTCTGTGGTGGACGGCCGGCTAATGACGGTCAATCGTCGCATCTCGATCATCGAGCA
>NW_011146658.1:0-931 GCF_000146605.3 Meleagris gallopavo
GTTGTCCAGCAGCCGCCAGTAGTTCAGCAGCCTGTTGTCCAGCCACCGCAGCAGCCAGTTTATCAGCAGGCTCCACAACCTGTGGCTCAGGATCCGGTTCCTCAAGCTCCTGCCCAACCCGATCCTAGGGCCTTACAGGAACGTTATGATCAAACAGCAAAGCAGTTGAATAATTATCTTGCTAGCTGGTCTGCTATTCCTTCTGGTTCGCAAGAGTTCCATTACAACGGACAAAAGAATATTGAGGGAAATGCTTCATCTGGATCCGGTAATGGTTATGGATCAACTGGCAATGGTGGTTCAGGCATTGCCTCAGCATCAGGTGGATATGGCGCTAATGCGAACAATGATGGTCTCTCTAATAAAGTTAAACAACCCTCAATTGTGCGTGCTGGCACCGTAATTCCTGCTGTTCTGTTATCAGTGATTAATTCAGATAACCAGGGTCCTGTGCTTGCGCAGATTACAACTGGCCCTCTTGCTGGAACACGTTTCCTTGGAACATTCCAGAATACGGATAAGGCTTTGGTCCTGAGTTTCCAAACAATGACTAAGCCAGGAATGGGAACATATCAGATAAGCGCAGTTGCTGTTGATGAAAAATATTCTGTTGGTATGGCAACAGATGTAGACAATCACTACTTCCGGCGTTACGGTCTTCTCTTAGCGGGATCTTTACTGCAAGGATATGGTGATGCAATGGGTCGTGCGAACACTACGATTGTGACAGGGCCTTTTGGAACAACCACAAGTCAGGGTGAATTGTCGGATAAGCAAGTTGCTGCAGTAGCTCTTGGAAAGGTAGGAGGAAATATGAGCCAAGAGTTGATTCAGCAAAGCCGCATTAAACCAACTGTTCACTTGGACTGTAAGGGTGGTTGCCCAGTTGGCATTCTATTTATGTCAGATCTTTGATTTTTAATTTCACAGG
>NW_011146659.1:0-717 GCF_000146605.3 Meleagris gallopavo
AGGAAGTGAGCTCGGACGCGGGCGCCAGGGCGCAGATCGGTGGTCGGATAGAGCGATGTTTCGTTGAGCGGGTCGGCTGCTTGTTTCATGACGATCGTGGTGCGTGGTGAGCTCATATTATCGATCACACCACGGAACGTCAGGAAGGAACATGCATGAGCAGCAGTCATCAGAGTTAACTCCAGTTAGATGATGTAGTGATGGTGAAGTCCATCACAAAAGCATGTTATGTGTCTGTAAATCGGTGGGATGACAAAAAAAAAACGAGCCCCGAAGGGCTCGTCTCTTATGCCGTTAGACGTCCTTCCAACCACCGATACCCAACGGATCGTCGGGCCAGATGATCTTCCTGTCGTCGCCCTCGTAAGGCATGACCTCACTCATGGTGCGCACATAGTCGCGCCATTGGAGCAAGATTGTTTCGGAGTCCACCTCGAGGTTCTTCTCGTCCATGAAATCCGCCTTCGGATCCAGAACGCGGAAGATCCACTTGAGATGCTTACCCTCGTCCTCCTCCGACCAGCAGCTGTGCACCAACATGCTCAAATTGCTGGTGAGATGGACATAGCGATCGCGGAGATTTTTCAAGATCTCGTCGCTGAGAATCACATCGTTGAATCCATCCAACTTCACCCGACTCAGGAAATTGGACAGGTGGTAGTAACGACGACCGTAGAGCTGCTTGTCGGCAAGCGTCGTTGCGGTGGAGGCACTGTC
>NW_011146663.1:0-736 GCF_000146605.3 Meleagris gallopavo
CTCTTTTGTTGCTTTATGCTTTCTGTGTGTGTTCTTGGTTTTTAAAAGAGGAAGGAGATGCATTGCTATTATATGTGTGCACTGTGCAGTACTGTAGAGTTCCTTTCAATGATCCTCACACAGTTTATTATTAATATTGCAAATTACCATAATCTTTCTGCAAAACTTATAAGAAAAAAAAATATCTGGGAATAATGCACAGCACAGAAAGCATAAAGCAACAAAAGAGGGAAGAAATAAGCATATTCAGTTGAGGAATAGAAAACATGGAAGTCACAAATGCACTTCTTAGCCAGCTACTATCACACCTCTTATTCCACAGAGGTCAATCTGAGCAAGAATAAAAAGTGCTGACTTCTACCAGGGAGATTTTCTCAAGTAATAGATGGAGCTATGAAAAAAGTGCGGAGCAGAACTGAGCTCCCAAGGTTGGTGACCCATCAGTTGAGACACATACTGCTGAGATCCTGGAATATGACTGTTGACTAAGGCAGGCTCATTTACAAGTCTTAAAGGGAGAATAGTGCCAAAAATAAAATGAGACAACAGGTTCAGATATGATTAAATAACCTGTTCCAGACAATATGCACACAGTCCTACCGAGATGTTGGATTTTGTTGCTTTGAAAAGAGATAGCATAATGTACATGCTGGGGACAAGTCCATGGCGTGCTGATGTTAATGGTCAGTTAAGTGGCACCAGGCATGAATCTGGCCTTCAGTGTTCTTTTTTCTCT
>NW_011146664.1:0-591 GCF_000146605.3 Meleagris gallopavo
AATGATTCTAGAATCATATGACACAGTCCAAACCCTCCAGCAGGGCCACCCAGAGCAGGTTTCCCAGGCCAATGTCCAGCTGGCTTTTGAAGAACCTCAGAGAAGGAACTGTAGAACCTCTCTGGGCAACCCAGTGCCCTCAGGCTTTCCTCATGGCAGAAGTGCTCCAGGCCCTGAATCCCTGGTAAGAAACACCAGAGACGGGAGCATGCAAGGGTGGCCCAAAAAACCTCTCTGAAAAGAGCAGGAGAGCCCAGCACCTTACCTCTTGCCAGGGACATGCCATGCATTTGGCACCTGAGCGTGCGCCACTGTCACTCTCCATGTGTGGGGGCTCATGTTCTGGAGGTGTATACGGTGTGAGCAGATTTTGATTTCCCATCAGTTTTCTCGAATTTGTGTCTGTGCTCCCAGATGTCACTGTAAAGTAACACAGAGTTATCTCCTGTATCTCTCCATCCCCAGAATCTGCAACGGCCTCTTCCCCTCTACTCTGTGCTTGCATTTCCATCGTTATCATATGATTCTAGAATCATTAAGGTTGGAAGAGACCTCTCAGGTCATCAGGTCCAGCCATTAACCTGCCTGAAC
>NW_011146665.1:0-939 GCF_000146605.3 Meleagris gallopavo
GTGCTGTGCTTTTCTCTCTGTTCTAATATCACTGAAAGAGCTGAGGTGTGATGGAAGCACGTTGTGGCCAGCTGGGGAGCAGCACAAGGAGGGAGGCTGTGAATGGAAAAAAACAGTACGTCCCCAGTAAAATGTCAGCCTGTCTTTTTCCTCTGTTCGCAGTGATTAATGGAGAAAGCGAATGTCCTGCAGATATTAAAGAGCTGTTCAAAACCTGATTGAAAACAGTGAGGTTTTTTCACAGTCTTTGGTCTGGACACCATTTCAAGGAGGTTAATGTTTCATATGGTTTTGGTTCAGTGTTTCAGACCACTGAGCCAAAGCTAAGCAAGTCACCCATGTATGCCCTAAAAGCAGCAAGGTTACACTCATTGTGTTCTTCTGAACTCTATGACCTTGGCCAATTCCAACCCCAGCCTAATTGGAGTGAGGGAAACTCTGCTCAGAGCTCCAGTTTTATATTATAACTAATTTATTTTTATAGAAAGCAATGACATGAAGACCTTGCTGCAAATATAAAACACTGATAGAAACTAATTATTCTATTTGTAACTTTTTTTATTGCAGGCTGCAAACAGTTACCTGAGGGATCAGTGGTTCCATTCTTTGCAGTGGAAGGTAAGTTCTGCACTTCACAGTTTTCCTTGTGTATCTTTAAGAATACGTTTTAACATTACTCCTTCCTTGGTTGCAAGAGCCTTGAACATATGCCAGGCTGCAGTCATTCCATAATGTGTTACAATTCACACTGCAAATCCAAAACCACCCTGCTTCTATATGAATTTACTCACTGTCTATAAGATCACATCTTGATAACATCAAGCCGTGTAACAAACGGATATGTCCACTTCATCCAAGAAACTCACAGACATTCTGATTTAGGGTTTGTGGATGAAAAGAGACACTCATGGCTCTTGCAACCAAGGAAGGAGTAATGTT
>NW_011146666.1:0-683 GCF_000146605.3 Meleagris gallopavo
GGCAGTATTCGTTCCAGCACACCGTGCAATCGGATCTGCACGCCGCCCGCATCGTGTCTGAGCGCCTGGTGTATCGGGTGAACTACAGTCGTTGGTGGATTCCGGATGTGGAGTACTGTGTATTCCGCGTCCAGGGTTACGTCGACGATAGCGCAGATGATGCGCTGGATGATGGCAAGTGGAAAGAGAACATTCCTCCGGCGTTCTTTGAGCCCAACTACTATCCTTCGATGGTAGGGCTGTTGCTCCGGTGGAGTCGCCATCCGCATATGTACGCGATTCATGCCCACATGGATCGCTATCATTTCTATCGCGAGGACAAATCGCTGCCATGAACAATTGGGGTCACCTGATCGCTGTAAAGGTTCGATTGCTGGTTAAGCGCATCAAGCGCTACTACCAGAAGGTCGAGATCACTTACGATGCCCCATTCGAGGTGACAGGTTTCATCAACAAGCGTCGGTACCCCAACATCAAGGCAATGATGATCACGGTCACTCCAGGCCGAGAGCAATTCCTCCATCGCGGAAAGCCGGTAGGTGAACCGAAGGATTGGTGGGTGGCTGACGTGAAGACCATCATGCATGACGGGACGGTGTACAGCGCCTCGATCATCAACAGCTGGAATCCGCGTACCGCCATCCAGCATGCGCAACTGAAGGGTCTTGAGATCCAAGTTGCTC
>NW_011146667.1:0-799 GCF_000146605.3 Meleagris gallopavo
TCTCCATCTATATTCACTTTATAGCCAGGGACAAAAACAATATCCTGATGATTATCTGGAAGAACCAGGTCATACATCCTTTGGCAGCCTGTCGTCATACCCAACCACAATACCAGTAAGACTATCGTAATCCTATTCATTAAGTCACCCCTAAAATTTACCCCATCATACCCTATATTAAAAGACAAATACAAACTGAATACGACAGCCAAAATCCTTAATATCAAAAGGATTTGTGTCAAAAATAATAGACAATAATTAAAATCCTTTCGACCTTAAGGATTCCATATCAAGCAAGCCCTAAAAAACAAAAGCCCCTACCTGATACAGTAGAGGCTTTTTTACCAGGCTCCAACCTTATACAATGTCGTCCGCACGAGAGAACCTGATCACACTCTCACGGCCCCTGGGCACTGCATAAGTTCCTTCTAGAAGCTCATCGTCTTACCAGAAGGGCATTCCACTTTTTATTTCGTGGTAGCCACATCATATCAATCATTAGACATCCAGGTCAATATCAAAGCTGTCTGGTTCCTTTACAAGAAGGATAAGCGCTGCAGCCCATGAAAGCATCACCATTGGAGCGATTATGCCGCTTAACCATGGCACGACCACAAATAGGGCAATCTTTTGAGAAATGTCGTTTTTTTGAAGCCCTTGGCAAATCTACTTTAGCGCCCGGAGAAATATCTAAACCAGATCGGCTCGCATGGACCCCCTCAATCAACTTCACCAGGTCTTCTCCGCTAACCAACTCCATAGGCTTCCCCTTGGCAAAGGCCTGGGCCTCAGGAGTAAA
>NW_011146670.1:0-784 GCF_000146605.3 Meleagris gallopavo
CTGATAAGTGAAAGGAATTAATAGCTCTGAAGTATCAATTGGAAGTAGTTTATTCTTATTACCCACCAAATGTCATAAGCGGTAAAGTCACATTTATCTGTTTGGGTTTAGTTGGAAGGCCAATTCAATTCAATTGGAGACAGATGAGAATTACAGATACTGCAGCATATGTGGAAGGAATGGCATGAAATCCAGGAGGCAGGTCAGCCCAAATGAAATCCTGCTCCAAGCAAAATGAATTGAGGAGCCTGAGTAAATGATCTCTGACAAGTTTGGTACGTTGTCATTTGGGCAACTAAGTGATACATCAGAGCTATTAATTCCTTTCACTTATCAGAAATGCAACAAATCACCTAAATCAGATTAAAGGGGAAAAGGCTCTCTCCTGCCTTCTCTTTCAGTTGCAATATTTGTACACACACAGGTACAAAGAACCTTGACTTCACCTTCTGGCGCCTGCTGACGAATACCCGTCTTGTTATGGAGCCAATTCTCACTAAAAATGTTAATTCTCCAAGCTTGACCAAGTGCTGTTTTCAGGCTGCTTGTGATTGTCCTTACAGTGACACCACAGAAACACATCATGCTGTATGACATTACAGAGATGGTCTTCAGAAATGGAGTGGCAAAATGCCCCTAACATTTGAGTCCCCAAAACATGAATCCTGGAGGGGTTTCTGTTTTCAGAGCTCCCCACGGGAGCCTCCTACTCTTCAGAGACTCTCGAAACATGAAAGCAGGCTTTTTTTAAGCTTTGGAGAATTAACATTTTTAGTGAGAATTG
>NW_011146671.1:0-647 GCF_000146605.3 Meleagris gallopavo
AACAAAAATGTAAAGTTAAGGATGAAAAAAAGCTGATGAAAATTGATCTAAACCCTGGTCACATTGAAGTGCAGAATGGACCTGACTCACCCAATTTACTTCACTGGTCCATCTCGTGCTCGTGAGAACACAGTAAGAAATGTCAGATCAAAGTAATTCTTCTCAAGTACCTTACTTCCATTGAGAAAGTGTTGAAGTTTTTCTTTAATACAAATGCATAAGACTGCATTAAACTTCCACAAAGTGCCTTAGAAGATGGAAACTCCACCATTATGTATGCTCCAGAAATAATATTTCTCTGTACAACAGAAGCTCCAAAGGAACAGGATCAGCAGAGAACAACAGGAAAGTGAAGAACAGATGGTGAAGATGCACACAGCCTTTCTGCCATTGTCTGTGGCTTGGTACTGATACCGAAATGTCGCTCTAATGGACACATCCTACTGAGCTACATGGTATGGTGATGTCTCCCCTTATCATCCAGTTGCACAGAGAAATATTATTTCTGGAGCATACATAATGGTGGAGTTTCCATCTTCTAAGGCACTTTGTGGAAGTTTAATGCAGTCTTATGCATTTGTATTAAAGAAAAACTTCAACACTTTCTCAATGGAAGTAAGGTACTTGAGAAGAATTACTTTGATCTG
>NW_011146672.1:0-774 GCF_000146605.3 Meleagris gallopavo
GATCGCCTCCTGCTGCTGCCGGCTGCGCTGCTGCCGGTGCAAGCGGGCTTCTTGGCCGCCTGGGCGCTGCTGGCTCGCGTTCGGCCGAGCGTCGATCCGCACCTCCGGGTCCTTTTCCTGCACGCAGCCTTCAGGCCGCTCTGCCCCGAGCCTGCAGCGACGCCTGGGGTCGTTGTGAGCAAAGGGCGGCACCCGGCAGTTGCTGGTGTTGACCCTGGTGCCGTTGCCCTCGGCCGTCGGTCAGCCTGTCCAGATGGCTCTGCGGGGTCTCTGTGTCCTCAGGCAGATAACGGGAGGATGCGGGAGCTGAGGGGCGAGGGGAGGGAGGGGAGCGTCCTGCCGTGCCGCCGGCAGCCTGGGGACCACGTGCTGTGGGTGCCGGCACAAAACTCCTCCATCCGTCACCACGGAAGCAGAATGGGGATTCTGACATTATCTTTCGGAGGCGAGGATAACCAAGTCTTTGAAAAGTACAGCACCTCCCCGAGGGTGACGAAGTGTGCCTTTCTGACCTGAGCCCAGCAGACATCGCAGTCCCCAGCCTGGATTGTGACCCGGTGTCTTTCCAGTGCAGCCCACCCCAAGCGCAGCCCGAGTGCCCGGACAGCAGCACCTCCATGAGGAGCAGGTTGGCATCGCTGAGGAGCAGTCGAGCCTCTTGGAGGAGGACTTAGAATCAGGCAGCCGGTCCCAGGCAGCGGGCAGCACACACAGCTGTGATGCAGTCACACTTCTGTGTGTGAATTCTGTGCTTGATTAAATCCAAACAAATCT
>NW_011146673.1:0-539 GCF_000146605.3 Meleagris gallopavo
GTTATCTATTCCTGCCTCACAATTACGTAAACTCTGCGCGGAGTTTACTAAGCCCAATGATGGTCGTGCTATTTGGCAGCTTCTAAACACGTTGCCGCTGTTACTGGGCTTTTGGGTGTTAATGGCCTGGAGCATTTTAGGTGACTGGGGGTATGGATGGACCCTATTAATGGCCATTCCTGCAGCTGGTCTTTATGTAAGACTATTTATCATCCAGCATGATTGCGGGCACGGGTCATTTTTCAGTTCATCTAAAGCAAATAATTGGGTAGGTAGATCTCTTGGGTTAATCACCTTGTTCCCTTATGGGTATTGGAGAAAGACTCATGCTATTCATCACGGAACGTCAGGTAATCTAGATCGCCGGGAAATTGGAGATATTGATACACTCACAGTGAAGGAATATGAAAAGCGGTCTTGGTTTGGCCGACTTCTTTACCGTTTATATCGCCATCCAGCCACACTGCTCGGTATTGGTCCTCTCTATCAATTTGTGATCAAACACCGTCTTCCCTTTGATTTGCCGTTGTCCTGGAAGA
>NW_011146675.1:0-845 GCF_000146605.3 Meleagris gallopavo
AGCGCCCCACGAACGTGCAGGGACAACTCGCTGCTGGACACGCACAGCTTCAACCGCCAGAAGTTGTTGGCCTGGTGAATCTGGGCTTCGACGGAAATGTCGGTCGGTTCCACGTAGATCCGACGGAACGTTTCAGCCAAGGAAACATCGTGGGTGGCCAGGATGTTGTACATCACAGCGCTGATCATACCAGCGCAATTCTGAGATGTCTGCTGAGTCATTGTGGTAGCTCGGTAACGGGAATGGGGAGGCGAACCTCCCCATAGGCTTTAGGCAGCCTTCTTGGTTTCTGCGACGGCATCGGCCGGCGGAGTCACCTTCTTCATCCAGTACGGGGGATACAGGCCCTTGCGCATGCGCAGGAGATCCATCGTGGAGAGGAACTTCAGCGGTTCCACGGCGGCGTCTTCTTCGAACAGCCAGTAGCCGCGGGTTTCGCTCAGGATCACGTCCCAGTCGTAGCCCTTGGCCTTCAGGTCTGCGTACAGTTCGGCCGGGGTGCAGAACACCTCGTCTTCGTCGTCCCACAGATTCTGCATCTGGCACATCTCGGAGGTGATCTCCAGTGCCCGGCGCAGCTTGGCGTTCTCTTCGCACTTGCCACGAATGGTGGTACGCATCAACTGCTCATCCGGCAGCAGTTCGAGGAAGTAACGCATGTCGTTACCACCCAGACCGTACTTGCCGTTCATCTTCAGGTAGTTGTACTCGGTCAGACCGACCAGAATACCTTCCGACTGCGAGAGGATGATCTCGAACGGCATGCCCGACGGACCGGACTTGGCGCGCAGGTTGATCAGCGTGATCGCCTGCAGATCCTTGTCACCGACCAGGTTGTCCTGCGG
>NW_011146679.1:0-892 GCF_000146605.3 Meleagris gallopavo
GTCAGATTGCAGTATCAGTTTGACATCAGACATTTTATTGTTCAGATGTAGCATCACACCTATGTCCAGTCTGTGAAAACTTTAGTTTTTCTTTAGATATTAAAAAGACCACTGAAATAATCCACAGAAAGCTTGGACCTCAGGAAAGAAGTCTAAAAGACAAACACTGTTAAAGCTTGGTCAGACACGATTATGTGGCTGACAATTACATATGATAACAATTAAAATTTTCTGATGTCAAACTGATACTGCAATCTGACTTCCCCAAAATTTCAGAATTCGTTATGAAATGCAATCAAGCTGTAATAGTAGCAGTGAAACCTTTTGTTCCAATCACACAAAAACACACAGAAGACATGCAACTAATTTTAGCTTGGGAAATACTATCAGACTGATCGTGAAAATGCTACCACATATGCTTTGAACATGATGGCATTAAAGCATGCCTCAATGTTGAATTTAGAATAATTAGAATCACGGTAGAACTCCGGCTATTCTCTACTACTATCAATAACAATAATTAATAACTGTTAGCATCTCCCCTCCTTTTCCATTTTGTAGTATATTTATATCTCCTAGAAACTTGCTGAGCCAGTTACATTAGCAGAAACAGAGGGTAAATCTATTCAAAACAATGTGACTAAAAGCAGAATGTGTCTGTGTGTTTTTGTGTGATTGGAACAAAAGGTTTCACTGCTACTATTACAGCTTGATTGCATTTCATAACGAATTCTGAAATTTCGGGAAGTCAGATTGCAGTATCAGTTTGACATTCAGACATTTTATGTTCAGATGTAGCATCACACCTATGTCCAGTCTGTGAAAACTTTGTTTTTCTTAGATATTAAAAAGCCACTAGAATCGTATAACTTCGTATAATGTATGCTATACG
>NW_011146684.1:0-664 GCF_000146605.3 Meleagris gallopavo
TCTTTATATAAGTAAGAAAGCACTGGAATTGGTTTGAGTTGCAGAATAAGCTAGATACCAAAGACATACTGGTGCTGTGTACAAAGCTCTCAAGCTTCCTGTCTGGAAATTTCTTACCAGCTTTCAGGAATGTCTTTTGTGCTTTTTTTCTGTGTGTGCTTATTTTAATGTACTGTGTAGCTATATTGAATAATGTTTAACAAGGTGCACGCTTAACAAGATGCATGTTAACTCAGCTAAATTTTCTTACTCAGGAAGAGGAAGAACTGCCCTGAAATAGCTCTTCTTAACTCAGAATAAATGAAGGTTTCAGTTTTGTTGTTTTTTTTTTTCCCTTCACTAAAGACCACAATGTAAATTTTTAACTTTGCTGTTTCAGCAGTGTTTTAGATGCAGATGTTAGGAAAATGCTGTCACAGTCAAGTTGTTGTTTTCCTGAGTAAGAAAATTTAGCTGAGTTAACATGCATCTTGTTAAGCGTGCACCTTGTTAAACATTATTCAATATAGCTACACAGTACATTAAAATAAGCACACACAGAAAAAAAGCACAAAAGACATTCCTGAAAGCTGGTAAGAAATTTCCAGACAGGAAGCTTGAGAGCTTTGTACACAGCACCAGTATGTCTTTGGTATCTAGCTTATTCTGCAACTCAAACCAATTC
>NW_011146688.1:0-772 GCF_000146605.3 Meleagris gallopavo
TCCACGCAGCAGCACCACACACACAATATTATTACTTCACATATCCATCCCATGTAACTTTTGGCTTCTTCTGATGGTCTCTGGGAAGTCTTCTCCATACATACCCCAGAGAGCAGACTGCAGGGAGTGACACGGCCAGGGTGTGCCTGATCCTTGGGTTGGAGCCGAGGGGATGTTGTCCTGAAGCCCTGGACCCTGAGCTCTGCTAAGTGCTGTGAGCAGTTCTGCTGGGAGCACAAAATAGGATGCCTTCTGCTTTAAGCCTCTGTAAAACAAAAATGAAGCCAAAAGTTACATGGGATGGATATGTGAAGTAATAATATTGTGTGTGTGGTGCTGCTGCGTGGAAGATGAAAGAAAGGTCATTAGTTGCCATTCATAAAATAAGGAACAGTTTTAGGCAGAACTTTGTCGAAAGAGACCTGATGAATCTGGATCTGGGTTCCTCAAGAAACTGCACTGCAACCACTCTGCAGGAGGAAGGATGACTGAGTGAGGAAGCCCCACTTTGCCCTCCTCTGAGCTCTGCTTTGGCTTTTGAGCAGCAGCAGCAATGTTGGGTTTCTCTGCTGTCTTCTGGGGCCGGAGCAGCCACCAGCATGAAGGATGCGTTGGGTTAATGGGACCTGGGGCTGGCAAACCCAGCTGTGCTATGGGGAGCATCTCCAGGATTATGGAATGCCAAAAGCAAAGAGGCATCAGATATGATTAAAAAGTGATTAAGGCTGACTTTGAAAAACAGGACTTGGGGAACCCAGATCCAGATTCATCA
>NW_011146689.1:0-502 GCF_000146605.3 Meleagris gallopavo
TGCCGTCACGTATTGGCGGGTACAGCTTCTCCCTGAGGGAGCTCCTGCCGAAGATGGATCGTGACCGCATCACGTTGGGGCTGATTGATGACACGGTCACCCATGTGAAGTGGCTGACCGGCGACTCCGCCGATTCGGTGGTGTACGACAAGGGCAATGAGGAGATCGTCGTGAAGTTTAACGACAAGCTCGAGTTGTCTGAGAAGTATGTCCACTTCGGCTGTGCTGCGGCACAGCGGCGCTAAGAAAGAGGGGTCACTGTCAATGCTGAAACGGGTACGGTGGAGTTCAAGTCGCACCCATCAGTGATCGGCGTTTATTTCGAAGGCTATCGCTTCGATACGAACCGTCGTCCGTACTGACATACGCCCCTCCCGAAAGGGAGGGGCTTTTTATGCCGTTGCTTCATTTACTGACCAAATTCAAAAGAGTGGCCCGATGTCGATTACCAAGACCTACATGGTCCGTGTCCCAGAATAGCGAAAAGTCACGATGGACCATC
>NW_011146696.1:0-626 GCF_000146605.3 Meleagris gallopavo
GCAGTAAAGATTATCCGCTAGTTTACAGTTAATAGGTAATGATCATGAAAGGCCAAATTAAAAGTTGTTTCATAATTTAAAGACATACGGCCGATCCTCTTTTCCTCCACTTGGAGTAGAACTTTCACCCAGCACTTGTAATGGAAACAGGCAGTTCCTTCTCCTGCTGTCCCTGTTTGCAGCTCTGCCCTGATGTCTGGTGCTGGCACAAGTGTGTGCAAGTGCCATAAAACCATCCTGATCTGCCAGAACACAAACATGCAGCAAAAGAGGGAAGCAGTTTCAGGGTTGGCTCATGTAGATAAGAAGAGGGCGAAGGTACCTGAAAACACAATCTGAAAGCTGGCATTAAGAACACTGCAAGTGGAGGAAAAGAGGATCGGCCGTATGTCTTTAAATTATGAAACAACTTTTAATTTGGCCTTTCATGATCATTACCTATTAACTGTAAACTAGCGGATAATCTTTACTGCATGTTTGTGTTCTGGCAGATCAGGATGGTTTTATGGCACTTGCACACACTTGTGCCAGCACCAGACATCAGGGCAGAGCTGCAAACAGGGACAGCAGGAGAAGGAACTGCCTGTTTCCATTACAAGTGCTGGGTGAAAGTTCTACTCCAAGTG
>NW_011146697.1:0-472 GCF_000146605.3 Meleagris gallopavo
GTATATGGGATATCGTGATGGCAGAAAAGGAAAGATATATCCTAGATGGCAATACTCATGCTGCCTCTGGGAAAACTAAAAAAATAAAGGCGCGGCTCTAATGGCAAACAAAAACAATTCAATCGTAAAAGCATTTCATGAAGAGGCTAATTTAGCCATTTCCAGTAAAGCTGACCTGAACCAACTGGATAGCAAGGGCCAATCATTATTAGGCAGACTGGTTACCCTTATTGAAAAATGGAATACCACTATACATGGAACTGAAGAAGCCATATTGCTTCGAAAACTAATTTCTGAAGGCTCCCTTGTTACTCATGGGGATAATGTTCTACAGAAAGTATTGGATATCACAACATCATCCACTCGATTTGATCTCCTGGATATCATTATGGATGAAATGTCTGGAAAGCCACTCCGGGAAAACCCGCTTCCCACTATTGCCCAGAATGAAATTAGCCTCCTAGTCTCCTAT
>NW_011146700.1:0-785 GCF_000146605.3 Meleagris gallopavo
CTCCAGTCCTCAGCCTTGGGTCACATTTGCTGCAGGTTGGATGGCTGAAGAACATTTTCAGCAAGCAGCATGTTTTGATTTTACTTGTCAGGGCTTTTGGTTGCCCTATGCTGGCAGGCAATGTGAGATTTCATACCTGTTCTGTGTTGAATTTCCTTCAGAGATCACCTGCAGCCTAGAAGCGTGGATTCAGTGAGCTGCAGACACATAGTATTGCTGAGGACTGGAGCTGTGTCCTTGACTTGCTAGCAGTGGTGCTGCCTGATGTGCTATCCTTTTGCAATATCTCAGTGAATTTCAACATCAAGCTGCAGATTTCAAGCGAGGGCCTGGATCTTGCCAGCTAACTCATGTGTTGGCTGCTGCAGACCACTGCTTTTTTTGTTTCTTTCTGTAAAGCACGAGTTGAAAACTTCTGCTCTGATTTGCAAGGAAATTCAACACAGAACAGGTATGAAATCTCACATTGCCTGCCAGCATAGGGCAACCAAAAGCCCTGACAAGTAAAATCAAAACATGCTGCTTGCTGAAAATGTTCTTCAGCCATCCAACCTGCAGCAAATGTGACCCAAGGCTGAGCACATTAAAACCCCTTCTCACATTCCATATAAATTATACCAAGCACAAGCTGGATGTCTTGCCTTCCCTGTGTGAACAAAATAGACCTGGGAGTGTTGGTCAACACTTGGTTGAACGTGAGCCAGCAGTGTGCCCAGGGAGCGAAGAAGGCCAATGGCATCCTGGCTTATATAAGAAATAACGTAGCCAGCAGCATGTTTTGATTT
>NW_011146701.1:0-464 GCF_000146605.3 Meleagris gallopavo
CGATAGCCCAGTGAATGGCGGTTCTTCCTTGTGAGCATGTAGCATTAATATCAGCACCAGCATTTAACAGATCCATGGCCATATCTGCCTCACCTGTCATCCCAGCGATTAATAAGGGCGTCATCCCAGAGCTGTCGCTCTTTTCCAGTTCACAGTTGGCATCAATTAAAAGCCTGACTTGTTCCCCATAGCCTCTGAATACTGCCATATGTAATGGCCCTGGTCCTTTTTCATCCATATGGAATACATTAGGATCGGCTCCAAGCTCCAGTAAAAGCTTTACCATGCTTGGTTTGCGAGCATCCATGGCAGCCGAAAGAATGTTAGAGGTGCCTAGTGGGCTTTTGGCATCCCGCGAATTAAGATCATATCCATGTCCAACTAGCCATTTCAGTGCCTCTTTTTGGCCATTCATTGCGGCTACCGTAGGATAATTTCTCTGAACGTAACAACCCCCGCGATTA
>NW_011146702.1:0-685 GCF_000146605.3 Meleagris gallopavo
TCCTTCCCCTTGAATGCCCGGTCCTCTACCTGCCCGCGCATCTTCATCCCGGCCTCGGGATCATGCTTGGCAATGGCGTCTGCCACGGACATGGAGCGCATCCGGTCAATTTCAGCCTTGTTGGCATCGGCGCCGCCTGCGAGCTGCTTGCCCATGAAGTTCGTGGTCAGGCCCTGCATCGCCATTGTCTTGGCGTCCCCGGCCTCGTTGCTGGCGACATAGGCATTCTTGGCCTGGTCGAAGTCGATCTTGTAGCCCTGCGCGGCCAGCCCCTCCAGTTCCTTGCCCTGCTCCTCCGTGTAGGCCTGGGACTCCGTGGGCTTTGCATTCACGGCATTGGCCACCTCAATATCCTTCCCCACCTTGGCCGTGGTGTCGTAGGCCGCATTGAAGTTGTTGAAGAAATCGGCAATAGGAGAACGTCCACGGCGCATTACTTGACCTCTTTGAATTCAATACCGAGCGCGCTGTAGTCCACGCGCATGAAGCCCGACTCGTCCAACAGAACCGCATCGGGAAACCGCTCCTGTACCTCGTCGGCCATGACACCAACGTAGCGCCGCCCAGGTTCGGCCGTATACGCGAACTCGTAGAGCGGCAGGCCTGTGCGCTCATCCGCGCCGATGCGCTGCACATCGGATTTGAGGCGCCGGTCGGAGAACACCCCGAGCTTGGCCAGCCCTGC
>NW_011146705.1:0-479 GCF_000146605.3 Meleagris gallopavo
CTCAGCAGACACATACGTGGCCAGATTATTTTCACGTTCATCCAGCAAGTCTTCCAGATCCAACTCTAATGCTCTAGCGGTTTCTCGGGCTGGACGCTGGGCCTCTGCAATTTCATCGCCTGTACGTTCAGGGTCAATCTCAAACCATACCTGAAGCTGATGGGAATTATTTTCAAAACTTCCCTGAATAGCCTGAGTTAAAGGAATGGCAATGCGATGGAACACATCTGATCCACCCATGATGCTGCGAACGCCCTTTAGACGAACCAATGTAATAAGAGAGCCATCCTTGGAAACAAGAACCTCTTCATCATCAACCGTTTCCAGATCGCAATAATCTGTAATGCCCTGCTTAACGAAGCCCCCTAAATTATCAAGAAGCGCGTCAATTCCGTCGATGAGACCAGTAAAAAATGCCATAATATACTCTTTCCAGAAGTGTTGCTATTGAACCTGCGATGGCTTGATTGTCAAGGCAG
>NW_011146706.1:0-444 GCF_000146605.3 Meleagris gallopavo
GTCGAAACGTCGTAGTCCGAACCTCGATAGCTGATGCGCAGGTGCGTGGAAACCACGCGCGACTCAGGTGCGCTAAGCGCGAGCGACCGCAGAAGCTCTGCTGCGGGCGGCGTCACCAACTGCTCCGGCGTGATGTGCAGCCAGGCCGAATCTCGGCTGCGGCCGGTTCGCGTATGGATCCGCGTGCCATTGAAGTATCGGCGCCAGCGCGCGACCAGCGCATTGATCTTCTCCAGGCTGTCGACCTTGTCTGACGGCAGCAGCCGCAGGGTGGATTCGAAATCGCGCTCGGTGATGTCCTGGCCCTTTTCGACCTGGCCCTTCGCGCGCGGGTTCTTCGGCTTGTTGATCTGGACGTGGATGCGCAGCGCCTTGCACAGGTTCTTGAAGATGGCGCTGGTGTTGGCCGACCCTGGGTCGAGCATGACCATGAGGGGCACGCCG
>NW_011146707.1:0-480 GCF_000146605.3 Meleagris gallopavo
CAACTGCAAGGAAGGTTGGGGACTGGTCGAAACACGCGTCCATCAGAAAGTCCCGAACGCCGACATGCCCGATCGTCCTTACGGCGCGATGCTGAAACTGATCGAGGTCCTCAATGGAACAACGAATCTGGGATCTCGCGTCTCTGAATCGGCAGAGATCTTGAAGGAACGTGGTGTGAGCGACTTCATCAAACCGATCCAGAATTGGGTCGACAAGATGCGCCAGGCCGGGACTTTCCATGAGGAATATCGCGATCGGAATCTGGCGGGTATGTCCTGGTTCGAAATCATGGAACTGATGTACTATCGCGATCGTGACGGTAGCGATGAGAAGTTCGTCGGCAAGTTCATGGTCGAACTGCTGTTGCTGGTCGAACATTCCGATTCGCATTTGCGCAGCCGGATCTATTCCCAACTGCGTCGAAGCATGAACAGTTTGGGCCGTCCTGGTGGACTGTCCGAAGTCCCCACCGTGTACAC
>NW_011146708.1:0-541 GCF_000146605.3 Meleagris gallopavo
ACAACATCACGAAAAAGCATCTCGTGGTGAAACCAACTCGCGCGCTGACAACCTAGATGAACTGGTGTCTGTAGCCACTCGTTTCCAGATGGGCCCAGAAGATGCTGCAGCTGGCTTTAGTGAAGTCTCGGCCTTTGTGACCCATGCAGTGTTGGAAGCAGGTGAACAAGGGGGCGGAGCCGATGGGGACTGTGTTCAGTTGATGACGCTTCATAGTGCCAAGGGGTTGGAATTCCCCGCAGTGTTTCTTGTAGGATGGGAACAGGGACTTTTCCCGGCAATGAGATCTATGGAAGATCCTATCCATATGGAAGAGGAAAGACGTTTGGCTTATGTGGGTATTACTAGGGCTGAAGAGGAGTTGGTCATCTGTCATGCTGAACAGAGAATGCTGTACGGAAGAACGAATCAAAGTCTGCCCTCTAAATTCATTTCTGAAATTCCAAAACAGTGGACTCATGTATTAAGACCTCCCAAAAATAATAACCAAGGCCAGGTGGGAAGACCTGGTGGTCCTATGCCTAACCGCACCCCTCAGCGA
>NW_011146710.1:0-517 GCF_000146605.3 Meleagris gallopavo
AAGTGAAAGAAAAATCAGATAGGCAGGGACATTCAGTCAGAGCAACCATTTAAAAGTTACTACTAATAATACGGAAAAACCAAGCACAGAAGAGGTAAGGTTAAAATATTCAGGCTCAAGTAAACGTTCTTTTAAAACGGGCAGCTGTTAGAAAATCTGCCCTGTGAAACTGATAAAAAGAAAATGCAAGACTGTTTAACTGTGTTTGGTAGGGAAAGGAAAAAGGATAAGTGGAGAGATCTGGTAACTATGTGGCAACCTTATCAGTGAGAAGAAATGGATGGAATAAATCCATCTGGATGCTCTGGCTGCTACCAAGCATGAAGTGCGAAAAGATCTTTGCACACAGTATTCATGGTGGAGGCAGACTGGATAGCTTTCAGTGGCTTTGAGCTGATTAATGCTAACTGGGGAAAACACAAATGTCTGGAAACACCAGATACAAGCTCTTCTGGGAGGAACACAGAATTAATCTCTTCATTTCTCTCTGATAAGGTTGCCACATAGTTACCAGATC
>NW_011146713.1:0-553 GCF_000146605.3 Meleagris gallopavo
ACATACATACATACATACATACATACATACCATCTGTATATCCATTGATTATGCACACAGGTAGCACTGATATTTCATGTTTATAGCACTTCCCAGTTCCCTTTAGGCAGGAAACAAAGTTTTGCTCTTACAAATTACTACACCATAGCTAATCACATAGGGATCTGTTTTATTAGAAGGGTAGATATGGCACTGATTAGACCAAGCAGTGACTGTACATCACATAATGTTCACATGATGCATTCACAGAACTGTACACACATCTCATTCCACATATTCTCTTCAGGAGTAAGCATAACATTATTCTCTCTGTTTAAATCCTTCTTCTCAGTTGGCAATATATTGCATTTGTCTTCCCCAAGCTGAGTCTGCTGTGCTCTTGGTGTTAGCTGGTGGTGTGGCTGGGTGCACACCTGGCAGCTGCCCATGGCCAACCAACACCACTGGGGTTCTTAAGGCATCTGTACAAAGTTCTTTAAGTAAATTAGATGATACAAATCTGAGAATACCTGGACTATGCCACACTGAGAAGAAGGATTTAAACAGAGAGAAT
>NW_011146714.1:0-602 GCF_000146605.3 Meleagris gallopavo
CATGGCAGGATCAGATAAAAGAGATAGATGGGCTTACTGGTGGTGCTTGTTCAGAGCCCAGCTTCAGCAGCCCTGGAAGCATCAAGATGTTAACTAAAGGAAAAAAAACAAAAAAACCCATTTGGGTCAGTGACTGCATAAAACTGGAATTGTAAGATATAATTGGAGATGCTCGTGGTCTGTAACAACTGTAAAAACCACTAGTGAAGAAGCTCGCTACTGAAGGCTGGGGTGGAACAAAGCAAGCACATCTATCTCTTTTATCTGATCCTGCCATGGAGTAATGATTCAGAACACCTCTCCGAGGCTCTCAGACCCTCTCTCACCTTTCAGCAATGCTAGTTTTGCTTCAAAACTGATTGGTAACCCCCAGCATCACATGGCACCACTGATTCGCCTATAGGGCTGGGAACCATGTGGAAGAGGCAGCCCAGCAAGGCAGCAGCCAGAGCTGGAATGTGCCGAGGGCCCCTGGGGACACGAGCTTCCACTCAGCTCTTCCTCTGCGGGATATAAAATAACAAACAAGAAGGAGCCTTTGGCCATTGTTTGTCGGGGAAGGGGGGTGACGAGGAGAGGTGTTCTGAATCATTACTCCATGG
>NW_011146715.1:0-552 GCF_000146605.3 Meleagris gallopavo
AACATAACGCGCTTCAAAAGCCTCGCCATAAAGATCTACCAACTCAGGAACATCGCTTGGGTCAAATAGAGACCACTGCTCATTAGCCTCTACGCGCTTCATAAACAGATCAGGAATCCAGTTAGCCAGGTTCAAGTTATGCGTGCGGCGAGCTTCATCACCCGTGTTGTCACGCAGCTCCAGGAAGTCGGTTACATCAGCATGCCAAGGCTCAAGGTAAACACATGCTGCGCCCTTACGCTTGCCTGATTGGTTTACAGCACCCACTGAAGAGTCGAGCGTTTTCAGCCACGGTACAATACCACTGGAAACACCATTGGTACCGCGAATGAGAGAGCCACGAGACCGGACACGAGAGTAAGCTACACCAATACCACCGGCATGCTTGGACAACTGTGCAATATCACTATAGCTGTCATAAATAGCACGAAGGTCATCTTCTGGAGAATCCAGCAAGAAACAAGAAGACATCTGCTCTTTACGAGTTCCGGAGTTGAACAAGGTTGGGGAAGATGGCAGGTAATCCAAATTGGACAACATGTCATACAAGGT
>NW_011146716.1:0-692 GCF_000146605.3 Meleagris gallopavo
ATGTCCTTGATCACGTCTAGACAGAACCAGATATAATGGATTTCCAGTATCTAGGTAGTAGATATAAATAGATTAACATTACTCATACAGACCTGGAACAGCTTTCTCTATGCATTATCCACAGGAGTGATCATGCAGCACAAGCCCTTCCGGAAGATCTCTTGTCTAACAAGGATGTGCTGCTCAGCTTCTGACTCGCTATTGGTGAAGCATCTGGAGAATAATGGTCAGGGGGTGCTGAGGAATTGCTCAGTTAACATTTGTGGTAGCTAACAGGGATCTTCACACAGAGCTGGTTCTGTCTAGACGTGATCAAGGACATACTCCCATTATTTTTTGATGGCATTAATATTCAATCAACCTTTGTCCTAAAGCATATTCTGAAAGCTGTAGTTATTGAGGAAATTCATGAGGAATAAAAAGAAGCTGTTCCCTGACAAAAAGGACAGTAACATTGGCATAGGCCAGGAAGCTAAGAGCAGTTAGTCCAGTTTCACCCCAGCTGTCCTCAAGCACCTGGACATCACATGCCTTTCTCAGTTTCATTTGCCCATTCAGCCACACAGGAATGAGAGCTCAGAGCTGCTACAGAGCTGGGAGGAAAGCACTAGGACAGCAGATGTGCCTGCTACTTTCCATGCGTACTTCTGGGATGTGACATTCTTTTTGTCAGGGAACAGCTTCTTTTTATT
>NW_011146717.1:0-525 GCF_000146605.3 Meleagris gallopavo
AGAACATGTAGTGTGTTCCACTTTGTCTTCGAAGTGTTAAACTTGGTGTCTCCCTTCTCAAGATGAAGTGGCAAAAGGCCAGGATAAATTCATCCCTGTAGTAGATACCTCCTTAGCTTAAAAAAAAAATAAGCAAATTCTGCAAATCCTCAAGAGGAGCAGTGTAACATTTGCAAGCATGAGAGCCTGTGAAGAGACAGCATTGCCCTCTGTATGACATTCACATCCACAGTGGAAATGTGTCACAGTCTGAAATTCACTTTTAGGGATTAGAAAGAGAAAGAAACAGATGGAGAAAGTGTAAGGAATCAGTTCAGTTACAATTTCCCTTGACTGTGTTCTGTCATGAACTCTGCAAAATACTCCTGATGATTTCCAAAACCTGTTCCTTTCAAGGTCTTTATCCCCTACAGATCTTTGCCCCTAAAGGTTCTTCCTTTCAAACAGTGAAAGATGTCTTATTTCCAGAATTTCCATTTCATCAGGGAAACATATACTGAACTGATTCCTTACACTTTCTCCATC
>NW_011146718.1:0-453 GCF_000146605.3 Meleagris gallopavo
GCCAGCGATCACAGAGCGAGGGGCAATCCAGCTACCTGTCCGAGCGGCCAGAACACGTTCTTGTTCTTGGAAGTCTATATCTTTGAAATGTATCTCCTTCCATTTACTCATTTCTGCAGAAATAACTTCCAGAGCTTTTTCGAAAGGAGTTAATTGCACGGCGGTATCAAGATCTAAGTTTGTCATAAGATGTCCAGGGTTTGATTGACTATCATGACATCAGCGGGTGCATCTATCAAGCAGTATGTTATCATAAGTAGCTAGAGCAAAATAAATAATGGTTGCTCCTTCTATTTTAAAAGCAGGTTTTTATGAGAGCCAAAATCAAGGAAGCATATACTATTCCTTCTAATGTTTCCCATGAAATAGGGAGAATGGTAAAACGTAATGAGAGGCGGCCATTGGCTCAAGCCTTGATGGCTTTAAAGCAAGATGCTGGCGATAGTATGATTG
>NW_011146720.1:0-410 GCF_000146605.3 Meleagris gallopavo
CCTCTAGGGGATCTAATACTTACGGAGATTTACCATGCTTAAGCACGTTGACCTGGGTCGTAGGAATGGACGCTACGTCAGGATCGAGGGGCGCAACTACGCCTCCGCCACAGTCGCGGCGGAGGCTTTGGGGATTCCCCTTCCAACGTTGTACGCTCGACTGAACTCACCCACGCCGATGTGGGTTGAATGGCGATACGTGGATGGTCAGCCCACCAACTACCGACATCAGAAGTATGTGCGTCGTCCAGCGGAATGGGTTAGCTACAGATTCACCCATCTACCGACAGGAAAGGCATACGCGGGGTCGTCATCAAACTTCCCAGCGAGGAAGGCGCAGCATCTCTATCTACTGCGTCACGATCTTCATTTGACCTCCGCTTTGATGGCACTCTATAAGGAAGACTCTA
>NW_011146721.1:0-471 GCF_000146605.3 Meleagris gallopavo
TTGTTCCTGGTCAAAACCAAGATCCGCGAAAACATTTTCAGAGCCACCCGTTACATGGGACACACCATGACCGGATACTACTGAGGGAACTGCCGGAAACACCAACCCAGCGGGCCGAGCACGCCCCACCAGCAACTGCTCGGTTTCAGCCAGCAGGCGGTCATAACGGGTATCGGTAGCAGGATGGGTTTTCACGATCTCATAATGACACAGTTACCACGCCATAGTCAACACCCAAACCTAACTGTTACCCTAACGTCGTGCTTTGAAATAAGGTAAATCATATGAATATATGAGATACTTCTTTCCTTGAAAACGTCTGAGAAAATAGATGAGCACCTATACGATCCGCCCAGTGACCAACCTGAAAAGTCTGATCGATTCCCATGTTAATCGTGGCTTTAAGGTAATCGCATGTGGTAATCAGTGGACCAGGGTTCAGGCACTGGCCAAGACTTACAATATTCCCAC
>NW_011146722.1:0-557 GCF_000146605.3 Meleagris gallopavo
ATCAGAGAGCTGGAGCACCTCTGCTATGAAAAAAGGCTGAGGGAGCTGAGCTTGTTCAGCATGGAGGAGGACCTGGGAAGACCTCCTTGTGGCTTTCCAGTACTTAAAGAGAATACATGGTAGATCTCAGTCCTTCGTCCAGTGTCTAGAATGAGGCAGTGTTGTGAAGCTGAGTCCTTGATGAAGTGATTTTACTTATAAGTACTTTGCTTAGGCTATGGGTGGTCCTTCAGAAGCTGATTTGTCTATCTGCAGCAATTAACAGCTCTTCTCTGCTCCTTTGGTTTTCCACTCAGCAGAGGGCCCTGCCCAGTGAGGCAGCAGTTCCTGGCAGCTGATGCTGGCACCAAAAGCAAAAATACAGATGCCAGTTTCTCAGCTCAGCGAAAGACGGGATGAGTAAAGCCAGATAAATTGAGCTGTCTCTCCTGCAGTGTTCCAGTGTGAGGCCTCTTACAGCCACCAAGCAAGCCTGAGCAAAGTACTTATAAGTAAAATCACTTCATCAAGGACTCAGCTTCACAACACTGCATCCTTCCTGTACTGGGGGCCCCAAA
>NW_011146724.1:0-703 GCF_000146605.3 Meleagris gallopavo
AACGCTCCTTTTCTCATATATATTCTGGTGAGAACAGGCAACATTTCCTCCAAAAGATTAACTACACAACTGACATCTGAATGCAGGACAACTGTCAGTGTCGAAAATATCATGTTTTTCAGCATATCAGTGAGAAGAAATGGATGGAATAAATCCATCTGGATGCTCTGGCTGCTACCAAGCATGAAGTGCGAAAAGATCTTTGCACACAGTATTCATGGTGGAGGCAGACTGGATAGCTTTCAGTGGCTTTGAGCTGATTAATGCTAACTGGGGAAAACACAAATGTCTGGAAACACCAGAATATATATGAGAAAAGGAGCGTTTTTAAATCTTCATCAACAGTTTAGATGTATTTTAAGAGACTTTTTGTTACTGAAACTTGTTTAGAATAAAGCTTTATTTTAGATGATCTGCTAATACCTTGTTCTTTGTTTAACTTATTTCTGTGGTTCAGAAGGCACCAAAATGACATACCTGCCACAGTGAACAACTACAGCCACAAGGTCATACATTCTGTCAGGATTTGTAGCATCTCCTGACGTGTTAAAAAGCCGGAGCTCCAAGGGAAAGACGACACGGTAGGAGAGTTTGGTGTATCGATGCAGCTGGTCCATGTATTTGAACCTTTTTAAGTGCAGAGCTAGAATCATGGGCAACTTCTTCACTCTCATTCTGAACCACAGAAATAAGTTAAACAAAG
>NW_011146725.1:0-1495 GCF_000146605.3 Meleagris gallopavo
TGGATTCTCTGCTCCCGACCACAAAGCATCTAGGGGCGGCGGCCTCTCAGCCTGAGACCTCCTGCGAACGTCGCAGATCGGCCAAGAGCATACAGTGGCGTTAAGAAAAAAGATCATTCAATTATTAACATGCAAGTGAGCGGCCTGCGCAACTGCGAGATTGCGCGGCGATGGCATTGCAGCTACCGATTGGCAGACGCAAAACGCTTTGATAGTTCATTGGCAATTAATGCCAGACCGCACCAATAGAAAAATAATGCACCGCTCAGCATGAAACCTAGAAAGACTGTCTTAATCGCATTAATGCTGCCTGTGGCGATCCAGCAAGCTGCTGCAGTCAAGACAAGGCCAAAAATAACGAATGTAGCACGCATCAAATTGGGATGAATCCAGCAAAAAATATTTTGAAAATCGCCATAAGCAAGGTGACCAACAGTCCCTTTCAAATATAAAGCCATGAGGAAAAGAATGACTGCCGCAACCAGCAGCAAAATAAGCGGCCAGCCGAATCCAGATACGAGTTTGAGTGCCAACGCCGGCACAGGTGACTGACCCCAGATCCAGCCGGGGATGCCAATGCAAAAGCCTACTGCCAACCACTTTAGACAAGCAGTCTTGTCGAAGTACTTAACGAGCACAGCGTAGTTTTATTCTTTGAGCATGGTGATCCGTTGTGAGTGCGAAAGCAACAATATAGAAAGAAAAATAGAGGATGGTGGTTGCGGAATTTGTTATAAGAAAACAATCCATCGTCGACGACAGACTGCTTGCCCAAAAGCGCCATGCCAACCAAGAGCACGAAGTATCGCAAGATCTGCTGGCGGACTACAAGAAACCTGAGGGCCTGATCGGCTGATTTAAAGAGTTTACCTAAGAGGGCCGCAATGGGCCGAAAGCATCACTTATAATCATGACTTTAAGCCTATTCCCCCAAAGAGCATCTATTTCGCCTCAAACAGCTAGTTTTAGCTTTTTTCCAGCAAATGCGAGAGGATTTATTTTTCAAATTCGTCTAATTAACCTGCTTAAGCCGGTACCCTTCCCCCTCCATGCAAAGCTTGCTCAACGCCCTTTGCTCTCCCACCGGCGTCTTCTGCACCCTGATTTGATAATCACACTTCGACAATGCCGATTCCGTAGTGTGCCTGGACGAGCCCTCTTTGGTGTACGCATACCTGGGAGGTGAAGAACAGGCGGACAGCACAATGGCGCTCAACACAGCAATTACTAACTTCACATCGACTCCTTGAAGATAGAACACCAAATAGCAACAAATTATAACAATGCAGCTGCAGAAACTTTGATACTTCAAAGCAAAAACTATTGATTGCAAATGAAACCACTGCCCTGCTATACAGGGCGCCACGCCCACAGGGCCGCACTACGGCACCCCGCCCGCTTCGATTCAGCAAGCATCTCGGCAGACAACAACCGCTCCTCCTCCCGCTCTCGACCCCACGCTCCAGCACGCCCAGCGGCGGCGGCCTGATCAGCG
>NW_011146726.1:0-442 GCF_000146605.3 Meleagris gallopavo
CGGCGCCACGAATCGTACCGGCCGCTTTCAGTGCGGCACGCACCACCGCGTCCGTGATCTCATTGCGGATGTTGATCATTCGGGCAATTCCAGCCTGACGTTCCTTTCGGGCAGGATCGTTAGCCCAGGCTTTCTTCATCAACTCGCTATGTTGACGGAGAATCTCCGGGGACTGATAGCGAGCAATCATCGACGCACGATGCTTGTCGCGAGTTTCCTGACTCACATCCAGACGAGCCGTCAGCACACGCTCACGTGCGTCAGCGTACTGTGCATCGTGCCAGAAGCTATTGGCCTTTCGCTTCTGACTGGCCGAATAACGCTCGGCCCATTCGGTATCTTCAGAGAACGCGGCCAGTGCATCGGCGATACGCTGCCCGTGTTCGGCTCGCTGCTCAGCGGTCCAATTCTTCCTTTCGTCGTTGTGGTGGGCGATATGCTC
>NW_011146727.1:0-526 GCF_000146605.3 Meleagris gallopavo
GAAAAGAAAAGAAAAGAAAAGAAAAGAAAAAAGAAGATTTCCAAACTAAATTTTGAGCAGGTGGCTAGTTTGCACGAACTTGCACCAAAATAGTCTCACTGGTTACAGTTCTGACTGACGGAAGTGTTGCTGTAGGTGAGTGTGTGCAAATAGTCCTACCACTGACACCATTACTGTGTATACCAGAACAGTGCAGTATGCAAAGAGTCTGGTTGTTTTAAGTGAATTTCCTTGCAAATCAGAGCAGAAGTTTTCAACTCGTGCTTTACAGAAAGAAACAAAAAAAGCAGTGGTCTGCAGCAGCCAACACATGAGTTAGCTGGCAAGATCCAGGCCCTCGCTTGAAATCTGCAGCTTGATGTTGAAATTCACTGAGATATTGCAAAAGGATAGCACATCAGGCAGCACCACTGCTAGCAAGTCAAGGACACAGCTCCAGTCCTCAGCAATACTATGTGTCTGCAGCTCACTGAATCCACGCTTCTAGGCTGCAGGTGATCTCTGAAGGAAATTCACTTAAAACAAC
>NW_011146729.1:0-521 GCF_000146605.3 Meleagris gallopavo
CAGGAGCCTGAAGTAGCGCATGTGGAACTGGAGCATCCACACACGGTTACCCTTCAGATCTTCGACGATCTCCAGAGCCCGTTCATCGTCTTCCCACAGATCCGAATGTTCCCAGCGATCCCAATCGTTGGTCAGCGAAACGACCATCCAGTAGCCGTTCTTCTCGCCACGGTAGTAACGATTCGGTTCGTAACCACGGAAAGTGCCATAGGCCTCTTCCGTCACGTTACGCACCAGGACATGAACTGCACCATCGTTCCGCAACGCATGGCGTCCCATGGTGTGGTAGGCAGATTTCTGGGATTCGCTTTCGTACGTCAAGGCGTGTTGGGCAAGTTCCTTTTCAGTGGTCAGACGCCACCAATGGAAATCGATCGAGGTCTTTTCGAACTCCAGCCCCTTCACTTTCCGATACGGGAAGAGCGTGTCATCGGAGAAATCGCTTTCACCCCGGACTTCCCGCTTCCAGGTCAGGCCTTCGCCCTCTTCGACCGACTTCCGCGGGATCAACAGCGCGGTAC
>NW_011146732.1:0-390 GCF_000146605.3 Meleagris gallopavo
TATCCAACTGTTTCTCTTCCAGCGCCGAGGCCACCTCAACTTTAATAGGCAAGCGCTCCTCGGGCTTGATATCCAGGTCAATGAACTTAAGAACTCCGGTCCTTTTAAACTGATTGTTCGCCTCATCCAATCTATTTTCCAAGATCACATCATTAATAGATTCATCAGATGGCATTACACCATTCTCAAGAGATGACTTGAGGAGATCCTCTTTGCTAGGCTTAGGTTTACCATTTATGTCGTCAGGGTTATTCATAGGCATATCAATATGCAGTCGTAAGGGTCAAATGGAATGGTGTCTTAGGCTCTTTACGCTTTAGCCACACCCAGTAATCAACATCAGCCACTCCCACACCCTGGGCGGCAGCCAGTTCTTCAATTGCCAGGATC
>NW_011146733.1:0-518 GCF_000146605.3 Meleagris gallopavo
ATGAGATCCAGGCGGTGCAGCGTCAGACCACGCGTTTGCCGGTCTTTGGATGGCGACTGGAAATCAACGTGGGGGACGAGATCATCGTCCCCACTCGTTTGATCTCTCTGGATATCGACCGCTCCTACGATGTGAACTTCGCAGACAAGATCGTTGCGAAGATTTGCATCTTGGGCGGTACGTATGCGCTGAAGATCCTTCCCAAACGCTGGAACCTGACCGGCACGCTTTACCAGGAACCTCTTTCGTCTGACACCAACGAACCCATCACGGCGTTGGACACTTACACCCAAGAAGTCAACATCAGTCTCATCGACAATGGCGATGCAAGTCTGATTTCGAGCAACAACATCTTGAACAATGAAGAAGACGCCAACCGGACGTTGGGCTTCATCGAGGTTGAGGTGCAGCTTTCGGACCTGGTCCTTGAGCATGCTCGCATGGTGACGCTGGGTGGCGTTTATCGAAACACGTCCGTGCAGGAACTGGTCAAGTACCTCATGACCAAAACCCTGCAG
>NW_011146735.1:0-431 GCF_000146605.3 Meleagris gallopavo
TAGCAATACTCACTACCAATCGAAGGTTGGCTTCCGCCATTTCTTTCTTGGCCTGACGTGCTCGGGTGTCTCCACGAACCAAATCACGATACATATCCTGGAAATCCGGCAGAGGTAACCCAATTTCCTTTTCCAGGGAAATCAATACATCTTGCTCCTTACGGACAGCATCAGCCACACCCTTTAATTTTGCCTTTACCTTTTCATCTTTCAGGGCACGCAATTCATTACTTACCCAACTCTTATTGGTCGCATTAGGTGGGAATGTTTGAACAAAACGAGCTCTTGGTAATCCAGCGCCATCTACACATAAATCGCGCACAGCACGCTCAGAAGTGCGAACGTTTGTAGCTAATTCCTTGATATGATTTTGCAAACGATTAACAGTAGGCGTTGCATATCTGACCTCACCCAAATCCTGGATAAGAGCC
>NW_011146737.1:0-429 GCF_000146605.3 Meleagris gallopavo
GCTGGCTGCAGATGCTGATGGTTTGCGTTTGATTTCAGAAAACAAGGGAAAGTTTGAGCAGTCTTTGGGCGATGTTGCTTCTACAACGCGCGCGGTCCAGGCTCGCCCTCAGTTAATGAATGATCGCTGGGGTCAGGCACTGGCTTCTTCTATTACAGAGCTATCGCGTCCTGAACTGGCTTCTATGCCTGTGGTGTTTTCACCTTCCAAAAGTAGTGGGGAGCTACAAACACAATGGTCTAACCGCTTTGTTTCCGTAGCCAATACGTTAAAAAGATTGCCACCCATTGCTGATAAAGATACTTCCTTATCAGCTGAAGATCGGCAGGTTTTAAAAGCTTGGGTGGATTCAGCCCAGCAGCTTGCTGAGAGTTCACAGGTGCTGGCTAAGAATTCAGTTTTGAGAAATAGAGCCTCCCAGGTAGTGGA
>NW_011146738.1:0-472 GCF_000146605.3 Meleagris gallopavo
ACCTACATTTGTGTGCATAACTATATGCACGTATAAACATACATACACGTCTACTCGTATACACACTTCATTATTAAGGAATGCATGAAGGACCTGAGTATATAATTATTGCTTATATCCAGAACAAGTTTCAAAGTAAAATGTCAACAAACCCTCGTTCAGTTACTCAGAACTGAAAAATTATTTCTCACAGCAATTAACTGCAGGATAATGAACTTCTTATTTTACAGAGAGCATTAAAGAAGATGAACTAAGAATTACAACCAAATACTCAGAGATATGTGAAGCCTCTGTATTTAGGCCTTGATCTGCAGAAGTTCATGATTTTTTTTCTACTCACCTCACTGGACTCAGCTCCAGATTTCTGAGGGCTGCCTTTGTTAGCTTGCTATGTAGCAATACTGAACTGCTTTTGCTCCTTAAGACTTTCTCTGGAGATGGTGTATATTGACCCTGTGACTTCAATACAGAG
>NW_011146740.1:0-648 GCF_000146605.3 Meleagris gallopavo
CGGCAGATGCTGCGAACCATCCGCGGCACTCCTCTTCCGAGTTACCTGCCCAAACAGCACGCAGTCAGGCATCTGGAGTGGATGCTGGCAACAATCCAGTTTGGGGACGATCAGTCCCTCACCAAACAGCATCGTTGGCTCGGATTCATCCAGGACGCACTGTGCGTTCGCGGATTGACCACGGTCGATGAAGAACGCAATTTCACCCGACCCATCTTCAACGGAGCCTGAGTCATACAAGACAGCTACCCCAAGAATTACCGCCTGCGCAATCAGGCCTCGATGTTGGGATCGGTACCCAACTTCTAAGCAATCCTTACGGCCCGGCACTATGATGTCGGGCTGTTCCCCTTAACACAGAAGGAAACTGGACGATCATGTCGAGTCAGGAAACTGTTGGTGTCGTCGGTCTGAAGTTGGATGAGATCGCCGCATTCCCGAAACATCAGTTTGGCGTGGAGGTGGAGTTCTACGAGGGCAACCTCGCTGAGATGGATAAGGTGCGTCAGTTCTGCGAAGACAAGCTTCACGTGTATGCGGTCACTCGCCATCTGTCGGCCTCGACGCTACACACGTTGCCGCGCAAGAATCTGTACACGTTGGGTGGTCACATTGGCCTGAAGGGCCTGGAAGAACGTCTGGAGAAGC
>NW_011146742.1:0-583 GCF_000146605.3 Meleagris gallopavo
ATTTCTATTTGCTCTTGTCCGGTTGAATGGTGGATTTATTCAGCAAGTACTTTGAATTCCTTGCTTTGTTAGTATTGGGTTTATTTATCACAGCTCCTTGCAAAAAAAACAAAGTTGGTCTCGTTTCTAAGATTTCTGACTTAACGCTGCAAAGCATTCAGATTTAAAATTTCAGCACTAAATTGTACCAAATAAGTAACTTTACAGGGATTAGGGATTAATAGCAGTCCTCGAGGTCTGAAACAAGCATTTACTGTGTGGGGATATTTCTAACTCCTCTCTTGCACTGTAAATCACTGCAAAACAGAACACAAGAGCCAATTCAAACTTGGGGTTTACTCCTGTGCCCATTAAAATACCTGCTTGCAGCTTCCTGGCACTTGCAGCTGTCTGCTCTGCGGGTCACTCCCTCAGAGGTGGCTCGAGTTCTTTAAGGAATTATCGCTCCTGGGGGAAGAATACCGAGTTTCATGGCTCCTCCCTCGGTTCAGTGAGCTCACCTGAGCCCACGATGATTGTAAGTACGCATTTTGTATGTTCGTGCATCCTTCAGACTGTAAATGCCGAAGCTCGCCCCGGCAGC
>NW_011146743.1:0-523 GCF_000146605.3 Meleagris gallopavo
AGATCCTGCTTACAACCCTTTATCTGGTAATTTCACCAGTGAGACATAGGTCAAGGTAAACTCCAGCTCTGACACAGTGCAGGTGACAATAGAGACCTTCTACTCTATCTAGACTGTCACAAGTCCATTTGGCCAGATGGGATCCACCTGACAGAGTTGGTGGAGGTGACTGCCAAGCTCCTTTCCATCCATCTATCAGCATTCCTGGTCAACCAAGGAGGACCCAGAGGACTGAAGGCTTGTCAGTATGATTCTCATCTACAAGAAGGGTTGTAAGCAGGATCTGGAGAACTGCAGACATGATGTCTCACTGGTGAAATTACCAGATAAAGGGTTGTGTGGGTTAGTGGTGCTGCTAAATGAAGAAGCATGCTGTCTGCCAGGTCCCTGGCAGAACAGCAGCAGCACTTTGAAGGACTGTGCAGCCATCAGGGCTGCACTGCTGCGCATGTTGCTCAGGGAATAAACACAAACCTCTGCAATGTATTTAAACTTAGCAACAGTCTGTTTGGAGTCATTTTCT
>NW_011146745.1:0-589 GCF_000146605.3 Meleagris gallopavo
TTCCTTCCATTTGGAGCTTTTGCTTTTGGAGAAAGAAGAGGTAAAGAAGTCCTGATCATTCTAAGCTACAAGACCTCTTGAGCTTAAATGTGGAAAAATAGTTGTCACTCATAACAGAGAGCAAAAGCACCATCACACTTAAAGATGAAAAACTGGACAGCAGGATAGGAATCATTATTTAGGACCATTGTTGGTAGTACCAGTGACTTAGGGGGGTGGAGCTGCAAGAATCCCAAAAATTGCAGGCTGAGCTTGGTTGATATCAGCCTTGTTCAGTAAGAACTGAAAATTAGTTTTACTTTATTTTATACCGTGGCTTTTGCAGTCCTATGTAGCTGCTAAATGCCTTCAATAAAGGAATTGAATTGTTTCTCTGAGTTGCCAGAATCATTTATTGCTCAGCCTCAGATAATATGAGAAGCTGGGTGCTGACTTTAGGAATTGAAATTCTGATAAGAAGTTGGAGTTTGGAGGTGGAGAACTGTGAAGGCTGTAGTAAGAAATTAAGTATAGCATGAGGAGCATCAGAAGTGAGACTAGAACTTAGTGAGAAGAGCCAGAGCTCAATGAGAAACAATTCAATTCCTTT
>NW_011146746.1:0-567 GCF_000146605.3 Meleagris gallopavo
CAGGTTCCATCACCGTGACCAATGCAATGCTTGCCATCTACAGTATGCCTGCTGACTGTCTTGTTACCCCAGGTATGTCGCTTGGTCACAAGGGTATTCATATTGATAGGGTAAATGGGGGTGCCATATTCGTCTAGAATGTAACTCCCCAAACGGCACCAGCGCTCCTGCCAATCCTCAAGTGTATTAATCGATAGTTCGGGATGGACACGAAGACTAAAAGCCCAACCACCTGAAGATTTACCAATATGGATACCCTCTCCCGGTTCCTCATTGGAGTTCGGGTCCTCAGGAAATTCATGCCAGTAGTAATTTGTTCCCATGAGCATATTTTCTCATGTTACAAAAACAAGTACAAGCCCAAGGGGAAACTTGAGCTTGTATGTTTACATTCAATTTAGTTACTGCTTACCAGATTGAAAATTCGGTATACTTTTCAGGCACCTTTTCGTAAGCATTGACAGAAACCATCGTAACCAAAACAGAAGTATCATCCTTGCTCAGACGAATTTGTGCTGGCAGGGAAGGGTATTGTCCATTAACAGCATCACCCCAGGCTTCATATGA
>NW_011146748.1:0-600 GCF_000146605.3 Meleagris gallopavo
ACGGAACTTGCCGTCCGCAATGGCAACGCCACCCAATAAAAACTCTCCACCACATCATGATACGTTTCTTTCATCACCTCGACATGGCTAATAGTATGGGAAAATTGTGCTTCCCAATCGATAAACAAAACATGGAAACGCCGATGAAGCTGGCGCGCGCAGGCAGCTGCCAGGTGGAACATGACGGTGGAGTCTTTTCCGCCTGAGAAGGAGAGACAAATATTCTGGAAAGTATTAAATGTCCATAACAACCGCTTCTGCGCCGCGGCCAACACATCATAACCGAGTGGGATTTTACTGGAGACCATATTAACTCCCAATATTTCAAATTCGTGATAAATAACCCTCCCAGTGATTTAAAAACGTGAACCAACACACACCTTGAAAAATAAAATTTTATAATTAAAGAATAAAAATCAGTGGAATAAATCAACCTAACCTTTTAGATTCAACAATAAAAGTAACAGCAAAAATTAATATTTTTTTATCTTAAATTGCTATCGGATTCACATAAGAATATTTGGATAGTTTATCTGGTGTTTTATTGCCTTTCATCGATAAATACAACGCGTCAGGCCGGATTATACGCACAGTAATCCG
>NW_011146749.1:0-580 GCF_000146605.3 Meleagris gallopavo
TATTCAGCCCCCCGTTCCCCACCTTTAAAATAGTATTTTGGGTGGTTTTTATGGATGCGCCCATTATTTCCTGGCTTGCATTTACGAGCGACTGTAAAAGGGGTTCATTGTTTCTCATACGATTTCCTGTTCGTTAATCTCGAATGTAGTAGGTTGTTATTTTACAGACATTAATGCTTGGGGCGGTGCCAATATCTCCATCTTCAAACACTATTTTGAAATCAAATAAACAGGCACCACTACCATCATTGAAATCAAATCTTCCGGTATCTCCACTTTTAAGAGGTTTGTCCTCTACAATATTTTCCTCCCAATCGTCAGTGGAAACCCGCGAAGCATAAAATTCTTTGACATCAAATGAGCTCTCATTGGTAACAATCACTCTTCTGTCATAATTGGTATCCGCAAGGGCTAGCGAGGGTATGCCTAATAACATACTTATACTGATCGCTAATAACAGGTTCTTCTTTGGTAAAAGCATATTCAACTCCTGAATAACCCTGCTATTCAGGGCTATTTAATTCCAGCATGAATTTTAAGATTGGCAAGACTCCTTGTTAATGCCGCATTGATTCTTCAA